>NC_041392.1:176079502-176090207 GCF_002162155.2 Triticum dicoccoides
GTTTCTGGTGGTTGTGTGTGTATCTGATCCCAACTTCGATCGTGTGAAGGTGAAGTAGTTGACCAGGTGGCATCGACGACACATGGTACGAGTGGGTGCGCTCATACCATGCGTCCTCGAGCGCTCTGGACTCCTTCGAGAGTTATGTCTCTTCTCCCGTTTTCTTTACTCTTTTATGATAATAATATTGCATAGTAATTAATGTGATTTTATCAGCATATCTTGATGATCTTTCCTTTAGCTCCTAGATGTTTCTGAAGATGACAACCTGACGAAAATAGATAAAAGAGGTAGGCGGGCGCGGTAAAATATGAAGAATCCTAGCACCACGAAACAAAAAAGGGGTAAAGAGTAACACAAAATTTGGACTCATCACTACCCCAGGGGCCCAAATCACAAGGGAGAATGTTCTTTTTTCTGGATCGGATTAGCAAGCACACCCTCAAACTGGCATTCGAGATACCCAGAGAAAATGAATGTTTTTCACACTCCGGTATGGAAGTCCCTTCCAGGGCTTGACCAAAAGCTTATCTCTTTCATCTAACTTCATATTTTTTGAAACACGGCTAGAAGGAAGTGGATGTGATAGGATTGGCCCCAATTGAATCACTAGTAGAAGAGATCCACCACATATATAAAGCCTTTCCTTTGCTTGACGTGAAGGCCCATTTTCCCATGGTAAAACCGAGGCTCTTCCTATTCATAGCGAGAATCTTTGGATTTCTGTGAGACGTATTTACACTTTTTTGGTAACAGTTCTTCCGAACTAAACTGCATAGTATGAACAGTGACTTCACGATGTCATGAGAGCATGGGTGTCAGCATTTTATTATCGAAATAGTCTCTCGAGGGCACTTTTTCGATCTCGAACAAACTTCTCCGGCTCTAGCTTTTGCCAAAAGAAGCCGAACCCTCATCCTTGAAGGATGTAGTAGAAACTAGAAACCAAATACACGAGTGATTGCTCGTTGGATGAGTATGATACTTTTGGGCAGGATTCTCCTAAATATTTGAATTGGCACATTCCAAAACATCGAATTGGTTGGCTCTCTCAACCTCTCGAAACGAGACAAAACTGCAACTTTTGACTCAAGATCTCAAATCACTCACCAGTTGTTGTGTACGAAAGCCGACATCAAATAACAACTTATCCATCCTCTAAAATGTGCTAGAAAGGCTTTCCAACTTAGATAATGGTTTCACCCATGTACTCCTTTGACTTCTGGTTTAACTTTCGTGCAATGGAAATCCTTACACTTTTTTTTCGTGAATCAGAAATCCTTACATTTGGAGATGCACTGTTTATGAACCGTTCCATATCGAGATCAACCGGCGACCTACTAAGCAAGTTGATCTTTATATATGCTATAAAAATGATTATCTTTAGCAAAGCCAAAACCAAGATCCTTAGATTGCGCTGTGTCCCATTTGTCACCTGCACTTCAAATTTTAAAATCTCATGGGACATACACTCCTGTGCAAAGTCCAGTTCCACGATCGGCACGCTGTGCTAGTAGAGAATCGCATCATCATCTTTCCGCTCACAGGGCCCACACGCTCAGAACCCGTGAGCATTCTGTCCCGTCGCGCTAAAAAAAGACCAATCTAGCTGGCGGCCGGGCGCTAGGTACCGCTCGCGAGCGGCCGGCCCCTGTTCGAGACGTCTAGTCACTGCCGCATATTAAAAACGCCAGGTAGAGTTAGGGAGTGGCCGGTGGAAAAGGTAAGTACGTGGTCCGTTGTATACACTAAAGGGAGTTGACCATTTAGTTTGCTTTTTAATTTTTGTTTCTTAAAAAAGCCATAACTTTTGAACCAAATATCGAAATTAAGATCCGCTTTCACCACTGAAATCCTCGCGATGTGCTCTTCGAAACTAGATCCCGCATGGATATGTTTTGACAAACTTTTTTTTGTGCAATTTTGTCCCCGTTTTGTGTAACTGACTAGCCGTCGATGTGCAACTACCTGACAGGGATGTGCAACTTTTCTTGTACACCGTAGACATGCAGTTTTTCTACAACCGCGTGCCCTGGCCAACTGCCTGGTAGTCATCGCGCGTGTGAGCCTTTACAACTGCGTTTGAGGGACTATCCTGTAAGAATGTCCCAACTCCACGGCCACGCATGTGCGACTATGAAACACAAGAGTGTGCAACTCCGTGGTCGGACGTGGGCACCTCCCATAGCAATTCATGTGCGACTATGCAGACGATATTGTGCAACTGTGTGGCCATGCATATGTGACTATGCCGACGAGAGTGTGCAACTCCGTGGCCGGGCATGAGCACCTCCCATAAAAACTCATGTGTGACTATGTGGACGAGGTTGTGCAACTCCATGGCCATGTATGTGCGACTGTGCCGACGAGAGTGTGCAACTCCGCAGCCATGCGTGAGCACCTCTCACGACAATTTATGTGTGACTATGCGAACGAGATTGTGCAACTCTGTGGCCATGCATGTGTGACTATACCAACGAGAGTGCGCAACTCCGCGGCCGGGCGTGAGCACCTCCCCCGGCAATTCATGTGCGACTATTCGGACGATATTGTGCAACTCTATGGTCATGCATGTGCGACTATGCCGATAAGATTGTGCAACTCTGTGGCCATGCATGTGTGACTATACCGACGAGAGTGTGCAACTCCATGTAGACAACTTTTCTGCACCCTCATGGTCTATGGATGTGCATTTTTTCACCATTCAACAAAACCATGTCAGTGAGATGTGCAACTTTATCTGTTGCCCTGGCCAACTGCCTAGCAGTTTTTGTGCAACTACTTCTATTGCCCCTGCCAACTACTTCCAATGACCGTGTCCAACTGAAAACAACTATGTGTGCAACTAGAACTACTATAGATGCCAACAAAAAATGATCGCCGTGTGTGCAGCTTTCCAATGACCATGTCCAACTGAAAAAAACTATGTGTGCAACTAGAACTACTATAGATGCCAACCAAAAATGAATCCCGTGTGTGCAACTTTTCACTGACCGTGTCCAACTGAAAACAACTATTTGTGCAACTAGAACTACTATAGATGCCAATCAAAAATGAACCCCGTGTGTGCAACTTTTCAATGATCGTGTCCAACTGAAAACAACTATGTGTGCGACTAGAACTACTATAGATGCCAATAAAAAATGATCACCATGTGTGTAACTTCCGAATGACCGAATCTAACTGAGAACAATTATGTGCGTAATATCTAGAAGTAATATAGATGCCAATAAAAAATGATCGTTGTGTGTGCAACTTTCCAATGATCGTATCCAACTGAGAACAAATATGTGCGTAATTAAAACTACTATAGATGCCAACAAAAATGATCACCGTGTGTGTAACTTCCCAATAATCGTGTCCAACCAAAAACAATTATGTGTGCAACTAAAACTACTATAGATGCCAACAAAAGCAATTACTGTGTGTGCAACTTTCCGATGATCATATCCAACTAGACAAATATGTCTCCTCCGTCCTTAATGTAAAAGAAAAGCATAGTTACAGTATAGAAAAGTCTGCGTTTGTGTAGATTGAATCGAACAAGCGAACAACAGGGGCAACGCAGGACCGACCGTCGCTGTCTCCGAATCCAACAATCTAAGCATATTAGCTAACAAGTATAGCACAAAAGTAGCAGAATGTAGGACACCAAATTTCATCCAAATCAACGGCCTTCTAGCGAGTGTGCTATATAGATAAGATTAAGCTGTATCAGAAATGCGTACTGATACAAGTGCCTGTGCAACTTGAGCGGTAGTAAAAAAAACAACTTACGTTCTCCTGCAAGCAAAGCCAGGGATGAATCTGGATGTGTGTTTTGATTCAATAAAAAACGAGAGATGGATCCAGCCCGGTGGCGGCAACCTCCTACACTCCAACTCGGTGGAGATAAGAGTGAGCAGCAGCGGCGAGCTCCGTCAAGGTTGCTGCGGCACTGCCGGATGCGTTGACGAGGTTTGACTTGAGTGTGCCTGGCCCTCGGGGGAGAGGAGGGGCCAAAGTTGGAAGAGGCCGTCGGGGGAGAGGAGCTTGCGGAGGAGGGCAGCGGCCATGACGCGGAGCTCGGAGGTGGACGAGTCAGAGGAGGCCGTGAAGAGAGGATCTTGCGGAGGAGGGCAGCGGCCATGGCGCGGAGCTCGCGGGGGAGGAGGGGGTAGTTGGCGTCGCGGGTGATGAGGCGAGGCGCAGCACGCGGGGCTCCGGGTGGGAGCCGCGGAGGTGGTGGAAGGCGGCCTCGGCGGCGGCGTGGTCGGCGTTGGGGGCCTGTGGAGAGTAGCAGAGCCAGACGAGGGAGATGGAAGACAGCGAAGGGGAAATTTCTAGCGCGGTGTTCTTCTTGTCGCTTAGCGCGGCCGCTCGGGACGACGAAAAAGTGCGCGGCCACTTTTTAGATTTTGGGCTAAAAAAAATGGAGCCCGCGTGGCGTCCTCGTCCGAAATCCAGACGTGGTTCCGTCCTAGCCCACATGCGCCACGTAGGACTAGCACCGCGCGCCGGGCCCGCGATCCAGGGACACGGAGCGGCTGGGTAAAAAGCCTAGAGCAGTGGAGTCCTCGTGTGTCACTCCTCCTGACTTGCTCACTCCCCCGTCCGCTTCCGCTCTGCTCGCCTCTGCTTCGAGCTGGTCGTCGCCGTCGGCGAGCGGGATCACACGCCACTCGCGGGATGTCGCCTTCGTCCTCGGCGGCGAAGACCGTCGCCTTCGTCGGCGCCGACGGGCTGAGCGCCGCGCTCGCCGCTTCTTTCGCCCGCTCCGGCGCGATCGTCCGCTTCTACATCGACCGCAAGGTCGCCTTTGCTCGATCGCCCTTCCCTCGTTTCCCCGTTCCTTCCACCCCCGTTTTGGTTTTGCTTCCTCTCGGAGGTGTTTTCGCGGGACGCTCTGTCCTGACGGTGCGTGTCCGTGCAGGCGGATGGATCGGCGGCGACGGCGCTCGCGGAGCAGGGCGGCGGCGTCCGATGCGTGAGCCCCGCTGAAGCCACGCGAGGTGAGCGTATATAACGGTCTCCTGCACTGGACCGGTTCCAGATATGGCCTTCTCGCGGCGCGCGTGAATGGCATGCGTGCGTACGAGCCGTTTGTTGGAATGCCGAAGAGACCATGCTCCTACGTGCTGAAGAATGCTTCGTGCCGTGTGTGTGTGTGTGTTGTTTCTATCTGACCTATCAAAAACTCCTGGCGCCTGCAGATTCTGCGCTAGTCGTTGTGCTCAGTGACGCCGATGGTGTAGATGAGTTGTTCTTTGGAGCTCAGGGTATAGTGCAAGGTATGTACCATCTGTGTGCTAGTGTTAGTGTGTTGCCTGCCAGTCTGTCAATCTCATGCACCTGTTTCTGTACAAGTTATATATACACTTGACATTTGATATGATGTTTGCTCGAGCATTTCATAGGATTGTGCAAAGAGGCCGTTGTATTAATTCGGTCGACGTTGGTGCCTAGCCATCTTGAGAAGTTGGGGCAGAAGCTTGCAGGTATAATGCTAATTTGTGCATATATTGTCTTAGCTGGGAACAGTAGCTGCTCTGCTTACAATTTTATGTGCACTTTTAAGAATTAGAAAGTGCACATTTAACAATTGTAAGGCCCTCCTTGGATGACTGGAATTAAAGAACATAGGAATAGGAATAAACATATGATTGGAATTTCATGTACTACTATAGTTTCCTACAGGATTTTTTGGTTCACAGGATGTTGGTTTTTGCAGATGAGAAGAAGGGTATCTTCCTTCTTGATGCTTACATTTTTAGTGGTTTATCTGATGAACTGAAGCAAAATATTGTCGTAAGTGATACACAGCTGAGAATCTGAAGTGTGTGCTTGTGTGCTTACGTTATTCTGTTATCACAATTTAGCTTTTGAATGTCAGGTTGTTGCATCTGGGAGAAAGGATGTAGCAGAAAGAGCTGGGCAATTCTTCTCCGGTAGTTCCAAATTTGTGTACCTTACTAATATTTTCTTCCTGGTCCTAATCTTATGATGCTGAAATTTTAAGCTATCTGACATTCCAGATCTTGACAAAACCAATTACTTTGTCGAAGGTGAATTTGGCTGCAGCAGGTTGCTTTCTTTCCTGAAAATAGCAAATATAAGCTAGTCGAGATATCAATTTTCACCCCTTCCATATATTTACCGTACTAACTAGTATAACTATTATTGTCACAATTTGAACCGTATGCCATTTATTTTTACAGCAAAATTAGGTTGGTTAATGACTTGCTGGAGAGCATTCATTTTGTTGCTTCTACTGAAGCAATGTTTATTGGTGTTCGAGCTGGGATTCATCCATCAATTATCTACGACATAATATCAAATGCTGCAGGAAGCTCAAGGTTACAAGGATTATTGAATTCTTTGTGTTCTGTCTGAACTCGTGATACTTGTAGGTTTATATTTCAACTTATGATCATACAATTTATTGACAGGATTTTTGTGGAGGTGGTTCCAAAATTTTTGAGTGAAGATCCATTGCTTATTGATTTTCTGAAGTCACTAAAGAAACATGCAGTAAGTTCCTTTGCTTCTCCTTTGGGGCATGGTATGGGATTCTTAGGATACTTTACGCAATATATGAACAGTGCAGATAATTAAGTATGTCCTTTTTCTCCCTTTTATGAAAGAGGGGATTGCACAAACTAGAATGTTATTTTAAGTAAAATATATAAATATGTAGGTGACGTGCACATTTATTGCTACGGAGTTTGTATGGACAATGAATGAAGGCATCCTATGCGTATTGGAGCCATGACCGGTGGTAAGAGCAGGGTAGCTGGGATAACAACAACAACAACAACAACAACAACAAAGCCTTTAGTCCCAAACAAGTTGGGGTAGGCTAGAGGTGAAACCCATAAGATCTCGCAACCAACTCATGGCTCTGGCACATGGATAGCAAGCTTCCACGCACCCCTGTCCATAGCTAGCTCTTTGGTGATACTCCAATCCTTCAGGTCTCTCTTAACGGACTCCTCCCATGTCAAATTCGGTCTACCCCGCCCTCTCTTGACATTCTCCGCACGCTTTAGTCGTCCGCTATGCACTGGAGCTTCTCGAGGTCTGCGCTGAATATGCCCAAACCATCTCAGACGATGTTGGACAAGCTTCTCTTCAATTGGTGCTACCCCAACTCTTATCTCGTATATCATCATTTCGGACTCGATCCTTCCTTGTGTGGCCACACATCCATCTCAAGATACGCATCTCCGCCACACCTAACTATTGAACATGTCGCCTTTTAGTCGGCCAACACTCAGCGCCATACAACATTGTGGGTCGAACCGCCGTCCTATAGAACTTGCCTTTTAGCTTTTGCGGCACTCTCTTGTCACAGAGAATGCCAGAAGCTTGGCGCCACTTCATCCATCCGGCTTTGATTCGATGGTTCACATCTTCATCAATACCCCCATTCTCCTGCAGCATTGACCCCAAATACCGAAAGGTGTCCTTCTGTGGTACCACCTGGCCATCAAGGCTAACCTCCTCCTCCTCACACCTAGTAGTACTGAAACCGCACATCATGTACTCGGTTTTAGTTCTACTAAGCCTAAACCCTTTCGATTGCAAGGTTTGTCTCCATAACTCTAACTTCCTATTTACCCCCGTCCGACTATCGCCAACTAGCATCACATCATCCGCAAACGGAATACACCATGGGATATCTCCTTGTATATCCCTTGTGACCTCATCCATCACCAATGCAAACAGATAAGGGCTCAAAGCTCACCCCTGATGCTGTCCTATCTTAATCGGGAAGTCATCAGTGTCGACATCATTATCGTTCATGTCCTTGATGAGGGTAATGTAATTTGCTGGGACTTTGTGTTTCTCCAAGGCCCACCACATGACATTCCGCGGTATCTTATCATAGGCCTTCTCCAAGTCAATGAACACCATATGCAAGTCCTTCTTTTGCTCCCTATATCTCTCCATAAGTTGTCGTACCAAGAAAATGGCTTCCATGGTCGACCTCCCAGGCATGAAACCAAACTGATTTTTGGTCATGCTTGTCATTCTTCTTAAGCGGTGCTCAATGACTCTCCCATAGCTTCATTGTATGGCTCATCAGCTTAATTCCACGGTAATTAGTACAACTTTGAACATCCCCCTTGTTCTTGAAGATTGGTACTAATATACTCCGTCTCCATTCTTCTGCCATCTTGTTTGCCCGAAAAATGAGGTTGAAAAGCTTGGTTAGCCATACTATCGCTATGTCCCCGAGACCTTTCTACACCTCAATGGGGATACAATCAGGGCCCATCGCCTTGCCTCCTTTCATCCTTTTTAAAGCCTCCTTGACCTCAGACTCCTGGATTCGCCGCACAAAACGCATGCTGGTCTCATCAAAGGAGTCGTCCAGTTCGATGGTAGAACTCTCATTCTCCCCATTGAATAGTTTGTCGAAGTACTCCCGCCATCTATGCTTAATCTCCTCGTCCTTCACCAAGAGTTGGCCTGCTCCGTCCTTGATGCATTTGACTTGGCCAATATCCCTCGTCTTCCTCTCTCGGATCTTGGCCATCTTATAGATGTCCCTTTCGCAGGATGTGATATTGAAAATGGAGGGTCCGGCACTAGCAATTGGAAGAGAGGAGATTTCTTGTTTGATCAAGGTATTCAATCCTCTTCCCAAAAATAGGGTAGGTACTGGACAGGAGATTAGATATACATGAGAATGTTGCCGCGGCAAAGGTGGCAGGGTGCTGAAAAACCAGGGGAGGGGAACTGGCAGGGACGAAGCTAGGAAAAAAGTTTGTTGGGGTCATGTCTATGGCAGTGGGGTCATCTTCAATAAATAGATATTGTTTAGTACTAAATTAATGAAGGATTTCCTAATTTCATTGGGGTCAATTGACCCTATGCCTACAAGGCAGCTTCGTCCCTGGGAAATGGTGAGAAGTGATAAATAGTAGGGGTATCACATTGTACCTTGATAGATAGCAATCAAGTTACTTAAGAAAGCTAGCTAATCCCGTGGACTTCATTTAGCAGCATATTTGAGATATTTCAGTGATTTTTTTGCACACTTTCTTTTAACTATAGTTTGTATTTAAGTTTTGTGTCCAGTTCCATGCTCTTAATCTTGTAAGTCAACCCCATTTTTGAGAGAGGATTAAATGGTTAATTAGTAATGTGCCACTCTGATCTTACAAACTGTAAAGGAATATTGCTACTGCATGGCTGATTGCCTAACTGCTTCTGTTTATTGAAACAAAGTTTTCGCTCTTAAACAATATAGAGCTACGTGATGGATACGGCTAAAGCAGCAACGTTCCCTCTGCCACTTCTAGCTGTTGCCTATCAACAATTAATACATGGTATGATGTTAAAGCTTCTTTACTTCCAATACATCTTGAAAGTCTCCTGATAGCCCGAACATGCTAGTACCTTCTTATTCATGCACATTTTTGTACTTATCTTCAGGTTCTTCAGCAGTAATTGGCAATGAATCCGCTTCGCCGTTGAAGGTGTGGAATAACTGTCAGCTTTCTCAAGATGCTTCAATTTATCAAAATTATCTTAATTTAAATCATCATTTTGCAGGTTTGGGAACAACTATTTGGAGTAAACATCGTAGATGCTGCCAGTCAACAAATCTATGACGCAAGCAAATTAGCTGACCAGCTTGTTATGGCCTCGAAAGCAGCAAAGAGGATCGGCTTTATTGGTCTTGGAGCTATGGGCTTTGGAATGGCATCTCATTTGCTAAAATCAGGGTTCTCCGTAACTGCTTATGATGTAGGAACTCTTCTGCTCTTGTTCTTCCCAACTGCATAATTGACCGTTTGATTGCTTCAATTCAAAATACAAAGAATGAAAGGGTCTTCACTTGGTTTCTTCTGCATTAGTGCTTCTGTACATATGTTGCATTTCAAGTACCCTGAACAATCTTATGGATCATAGATTTGACACTCTGTGGTTTTAAGCCTGTAATTTTCCTAGATGGAACAGTGGATGGCTTAGATTAATCTTAAGGTATCAGAAAGGGCAGCAGTAATTCGAATAATAAACGAATAAATCACAAACTCTTCTCTTTTCAGTAGTCCATTGGGCGCTCTGAATTTACACAAATATACAGTTGAGGAAATAGGATACTGTTCACCCTTTTCAACTTACATATCTTTTGTTTGTAAACGATGTTATAGACCTATAGTGTTATGCATGTTCTTTTGTAAAAAAAAAGTTCTTCCAATCCACACGTGAATAATTTTATACCCTTTACCCATTAGGTCTACAAGCCAACACTGGCCAGGTTTGCTGCTTTAGGTGGATTGACCAAAGATTCTCCTGAGGAAGTATCAAGAGGTACGTTGCAACGTTCTAGTATAAAGTATAATTCTCGCTTCTTAAGTTTACATTTGTTACCTATAAAGTATAATCAGTACTATATGATTTTCTGACTGAATGAAATTAGTTCAGACCTCATTATTCTCTTGTATTTATCTTATTCTTTATTTTTGTGCCATTCATCGAGTCAAAAGGTAAAGGTAAATGACATGTGGGCCCAGCCCCACCTCATCACTACTTAACAGCAATAGCATGGAATGGAAACACCGTTTATGATGTATCAACCGTGATACCCTGTCTGAAGTATTAACCATAAAT
Organism: Triticum dicoccoides; assembly: GCF_002162155.2. NCBI lineage: Eukaryota > Viridiplantae > Streptophyta > Magnoliopsida > Poales > Poaceae > Triticum > Triticum dicoccoides. The sequence continues at coordinate 176,090,108 of NC_041392.1, forward strand.
TGGTTTCAGATGTGGAAATCCTTATCATCATGGTTGCAAATGAAGTTCAAGCTGAAAGTGTCCTATATGGAAATGCTGGTGCTGTCTCAGGTAACATATA
>NC_041392.1:176090707-176112366 GCF_002162155.2 Triticum dicoccoides
TTCACTTTCAGTTTTGCCAGCGGGAACATCCATCATTCTGTCATCTACAGTTTCTCCTGGCTTTGTGACTCAACTCAAAGGAAGATTGGAAGGTAGCCGCTCTTTTTTATCTCTCCTGGGCATGTTTGCATTAAAAATAAGAAAGAATTACCACAAACATTACTGGTCAACAAAAGCCACATTGTGTAACTCATAAATCCAACTCATGAAAATCTAAAATCTTCTGTTTGTGATTCCGGGTGAGAGTTGAGTCCTGTAGCTTCAGTGTCTCACAAGTAATGTTCGTTTACCCTTTCTCATTATAAAACACCAGATTTATAATCATTTGCAGAAGAAGTTGCAATGACTGCTGTGACAGCTAGCCTGTATTTTGTGTTGGGATGTTGTTATGAAGTTGAAGTTGCATTTTAAGGGAAATGTTCCGGCAGAAGGCCTTTGGGGTGTTACCCAGGTTCCAAAAGTCACAGAAACATCCAAAAAGTAGTACAACGCTAACAGAAGATGAATCTATTACTAAACAAATCAGATCCATATTTGACCTATGATCAGAAAGCTGTGATAGAAGCTTCAATCATTTTCAGCTATTGTCGAAAGGAATCTGAATTTTGTTTTCTCCATGTGTAGGTTAAATCCGTATCTCGTTGATTTATGTCATGTAAATTGTGTCAAGAGCACTTATTTTTTTGTCACTTTTTATATTGTTTCCCGTAATACACCAAGGCCTTGTAGTACTAGAACCATTCTCTACATTTTAAATATGTCGGCAATGTTGTTTACTGCTTTCACTGATGAATCTTTTGGAATCTTTAACTACTTCTATACAGCTGAATGCCGAGAGATAAAGTTGGTTGATGCTCCGGTATCTGGTGGTGTCAAGAGAGCAGCGGACGGGACACTAACTGTATGATTAGCGAAACATTAATCTAGTAGAAGTGACGATGTAACCTTTATGGATATAAATATTTGCACTTCTTTTGACAGGTAATTGTTTCGGGAACAGATGAAGCTCTGCATTGTACGGGTAGAGTTTTGTCAGGTATGAAAAAGGTTATCTGAACACCATCATATGCTGTATGCAAAGTACGGAAACTGGTCGATAACTATTATCTTATTTTTGCGTAACAGCACTAAGTGAGAAACTATATCTCATCAAAGGAGGATGCGGAGCTGCGAGGTGATACACATATTTTGTAGTCATATACCTTCCTTACAGGGTCTTATTTCTGCATAATGGCTCCTTTTCATTAGTGCTGGCGCTTGTGAATCAACATCTCTCTTCTGCTACTTTTCCCAGTTCTGTTAAAATGGTGAACCAACTTCTTGCTGGGGTCCATATAGCCTCAGCAGCTGAAGCAATGGCATTTGGTGCTCGATTAAATTTGCGAACAAGAAGAGTTTTCGAAATTATTCAACATGCAAGAGGTTACTCGTGGTATGTGTCATTGTTTAATCCACTCTAATGAATCTTCCTTTTTTACTCTTCACTGTTTAGACTTGCTAATATTGGCCGAGTGATAAAATGATTATGAGAAAGAAACAAAACAATTATTTCTACTTGTTTTTGCTATCAGCTCCCTGTAGGTTAGTCTTTCAGATATCTAGTGGTGTGTTCTAGCATGAGTGAAGGTGACTATCTGATGATTGATACACTCAATCTTCATATTGCAGGATGTTTGGAAACCGTGTGCCACACATGCTTGATAATGATTATACACCTTTATCTGCGGTGGACATATTCGTCAAGGATCTTGTATGGATAACCGAGCTATTAACTTATTCATTTTATGAACTATTATCTGTGTTCGTAAATGTAAGACGTTTCTGCAGTTCAATTTGAACTGCAAAAACGTCTTACATTTAGGAACAGAGGGAGTACTTGTTATGGCGCTGCTAGAAGGAGGGTGCGAGAGGGCCGGCCGGGGGCCTTTTGCCCACGGCCGGGCAAGATGGAAGGGATTTCCTTCTTAATTCTTGCTTCATTAGATTGATACACCTCCTCTTTATATATAGAGAGGTTTACTTGACTCCCAAGCAAGCGACCCTTATCTCTAATTAACCCTAAGACTAACGGGCTATAACGCCAGCCTAGGCCATTAGGCCCATTACGTACTCTAACACTACACCCCACCTAGACATGCAGCTTGTCCTTGAGCTGCAGCCTAACCAACTTATAACCATGATTCGACGCAACACAAACCTAACACCTAAAAACAAGCCTTTTACATCTCGGCTTGTTTTATTACTCTCAACCTGAAATGGACTGGGACGATTTATTTTGGACCCCTTAACAAAAAGTGGACACCATCCGCATGTCGGACGTGCACGTGTACAGCCACCTGGATCCCATGTACACCATCTGGACAAAAGGAGTGCATGTGTATGGCCACCTGGAAGTGGTCGCAAGAGCAACCAGCAGAGGCGCCCTCGCGGCGGCCGGCGGAATGCAGTGGTGCTACGCGGTGCGCTCCTGTCGGTGACACCCTGCCTTCTCCCTGCCGGACGGCTGTTGGTCTGCACCGCACAAGGAAGAGTGGAGGGCTTGCGATGGAGAATGACGAGGAGGGGTGCGCCCCTCCAACCGCCGATGTCGCAGACTTTGAGGTCGCTGCCCGCAGGGAAAACGGCATGCCCAAGATCCCCGACGCAGCGGACAAGATCGAGGTCCTTTGCGCAGCGAAGCGCAGCTGGGAGGAGCGGCAGCTGCAAACCACGCATCTCCCGCACACGCCGACGCGCTAGGAGGCCGCGCGCAGCAGCCTGTAGCCTCACCACCGCCGACACGTGGCGGGTAGTGATCCAAGCCGGAAACGGTGACGGCGACGGCGGGAACTTGATTTGCTGGATGGGGACGCCCTGGGGAAGCGGTAATGGCGACGGCGGGAACTTGATCTGGTGGATCGGGACTCCCACCGGCGCGGTCGATGCGGGGCCGGAGCTGACCGGCGGTGGCTGCTGCAGCGGAGCGCCGGGCGCGGCGGAAGCCGCCAGGAGCGGCGGCTGCCACTGTAGCCAGGGCGGGGCGGTGGTGGCAATGGATGGCAGCTGCAGCGGCTGCTGCACTGCGAGCGCGGCGGGGACGCCCTGGGGCAGCGGCAGCGGCTGCTGCTGCGGAGCGCCGGGCGCGGCGGAGGCCGCACTGCAGCCAGGGCGGGGCAGTGGATGGCAGCTGCAGCGGCTGCTGCAACAGCCAGGCGAGCGCGGCGGAGGCCGCCTGGTGCAGCGGCTGCCACGGCAGCCACGGCGGCACGGTGGCGGCGATGGGCGGTGCAGCCGGGTGCGGCCCGTAGGACCCGGCCAAGAACAGGCGGATCTCCTGGACCGCCTGGGTTAGGTCCAGCAGCGCCCCGGACACCTCCTCCGGGGTGAGGACGGCGGAGGCGGGCGCGACGGAGGATCCCGGCGCGGGCAGGAGCGGGGCGACGGTCGTGGTGGCCGCCGGAGGCGACGAGGTGACCGGCAGCGGAAGAGACGAGTTGGGCGGCGGTGAAGACATGATCGAACCGAAGCTAGCTGATACCAAATTGGTATCAGAGCTGCTATAAGGAGGGCACGAGAGGGCCGGCCGGGGGCCTTTTGCCCACGGCCGGGCAAGATGGAAGGGATTTCCTTCTTAATTCTTGCTTCATTAGATTGATACACCTCCTCTTTTTATATAGAGAGGTTTACTTGACTCCCAAGCAAGCGACCCTTATCTCTAATTAACCCTAAGACTAACGGGCTATAACGCCAGCCCAGGCCATTAGGCCCATTACGTACTCTAACACTAACAAAAGATAATAATGCATTTATCTCGTCTTGAACTGCAAAAACCTCTTACATTTGGGAACAGAGGGAGTACTAGCAAAAGGTAATAATGCACTTATCTCGTCTATTTCAGGGTATAGTATCTCGTGAAAGCTCCAACTTGAGGATCCCATTGCATGTCTCTAGTGTTGCTCATCAGCTGTTTGTTTCAGGTAATTGTCTGTGATAAATCAAAGATCATTTTCCATTCTATGTTTTGGTTCCAATGTTCATCAAGTCGTGCTATATTTCTTATCTTCAATGGAAGTAGTTACCCAAATTAACAGAACGTTGCATGGCCGTCCCCTCTGTTTTCTATACTAGTAGTATATTGCAGTTAGTTTTAGAAGAAAACAAATCAGCTTACAGTTATTGTTTGGATAACAGTCTTAATTTTTAAATAGGATGGCTATTGTTTTATTCATTTGATGTATTCCAACAGGCTCTGCTTCTGGATGGGGTCGATATGATGATAGTGCTGTTGTAAAGGTGAGCAGCTCACAGCTCTCAGTAGACAGAACTTATGCCAAAATATGATATACTGATAGCCTTAATTTAATTTCTTTTCCTAAACGTGCCCGCTGATTGCTCCTGGCACAGGTATATGAGACATTATCTGGAGTAAAAGTAGAAGGAAGACCACCCATGCTTAATAAAGAAGATGTCCTGCGTTCTCTTCCTGTTGAGTGGCCAGAAGTTCCAATGGATGATCTTGTTTCCTCTGCATCTCAAGATAGCAAAAAGGTTCTTGTAGTTTTAGATGATGATCCAACTGGAACTCAAACAGTTCATGATATAGAGGTCTTAACTGAATGGTAAACGAAAGCATATTGTCTTTTAGATTACATATGTTTTCTGCTAGCATTTTCGTTTTGCCCATGTTCCGTACATAGTTCCATAAGCTTTGCTTGTAATTCTGAACTGCAGGCCAGTTGAAGCCCTCACAGAGCAGTTTCTGAAACTACCAACCTGCTTTTTTATTTTGACAAACTCCCGTTCAATGATTGCTGATAAGGTAGGAAAGTGCGGTCTTAAACAGTTTATCTTTAGGGTATTTAAATATATATTTAAAGCGTTCTCACTTTCATAGGCCGCACTGTTAGTAAAAGATATCTGCAGAAATCTTGAAGCTGCAGCAAAGACTGTCCCTGGTATTAGTTATACAGTGGTCTTGCGAGGTGATTCCACTCTACGTGGCCATTTCCCAGAGGTTAATATCTGAAATTCTCTCTGTTTTTCTTTTCCATTTCATTTCTCTGATCATATCATACTCTTCTACTTTCCAGGAAGCTGATGCAGTTGTTTCAGTATTAGGCGACATGGATGCTTGGATAATATGCCCATTCTTCCTTCAAGGTGGGCGGTACACTATTGATGATATTCATTATGTTGCAGACTCTGAAAGGTAGTCTGTGCACGATCACTATGCAATGTATTTAAATACAAAAATAACACATAACAATATTGATGTCCAACATTCTCTAACAGATTGATTCCTGCTGGTGAGACTGAGTTTGCCAAGGATGCAGCTTTTGGCTATACATCTTCCAATCTCAAACAGGTACTTGGAATTGTTTGATTGGTAAAGCGAAGAGCGAAGAACAAGACCTTAGTAACTTGCTTTGTCCTTGAATTTACAGTGGGTTGAAGAAAAGACTAAAGGAAGGATTTTGGAGAACCAAGTTTCAACAATTTCCATAAGTCTTTTACGTAAAGAAGGACCAGATGCAGTCTGTCAGCTTCTCTGCAGCTTGGAGAAGGTATGTGATAGTAAGCATGGAAAATATGATTGGCGGAGCTTGGAACAAAATGAAGGAGAGGCCAACTATGATTGTTACATGAATTAAGATGTATTTTTGTTGTTTAATTAGCAAAGAAGCTTCACCTATTTAAACAAAGTAGTTACAAGATTAAGGGCAGGCCAAGGCGCACCTTAGTCACCACTACGCCCCTCCAGTGCATATGAACAGTTGTTTTGAGTCAGTTTAAACTTTTTAAGGATATAATTATAAATTATTAGTTTTGTAGATATTTCATATTCTCGTTTCTGTATGCACTCATGGCAGCTATTTACTTGAAATGGCTAATAAATGTTGCAGGTGTTTTAGGGACTCTAGAACTGTACTGGCTGATTCAACCATATAGTATCATGAATCCTGTTATGATTCCCTCTCTACTTGATTTACCTTGAGAATTTCCTGACAGGCATTTTGACTCTTTCTAGGGCTCTGCGTGTATTGTCAACGCTGCCAGTGAAAGGGACATGAATGTCTTTGCTGCTGGAATGATCCAGGTATGTTATGCCACTCCATTTCTACGAGAAGCATTTGTTCTTAGTGTTAAGCTTCATGCACTAGCCAACGCAACCAAAAGTCCAAACTGATGGTAAGGGCTAGCAATCCACATATACACTTCAACACCCCTTATCACGTGTGATGCGGAAAGTCAACACATGGATAGACTAAGAGATATGGCTCAAGAGGCCTATATGTGGACACAAAGGGGGGAACAACAATTTTAGATTAATTGTGAAAGCCAGGACTTAAACTCAAGACCTTAGGCTCTGATACCATGTTAAGCTTCATGCACTAGTCAACGCAACCAAAAGTCCGAACTGATGGAAAGGGCTAGGCAATCCACATATACACTTAAACACTCGGTACCTATTCCTTTCGAGTTGATATGATAATATGTCTTATTCTAGTATTGATGCTCTGTTTTGATCTCCTATTCTTCTTTTTCTTTTTCCGTTAACTCAACAGGCTGAATTGCAAGGAAAGCGGTTTCTGTGTCGCACAGCTGCAAGTTTTGTGAGTGCTAGAATTGGAATCAAGCCAAAGCCACCTATCCGCCCAAATGACCTTGGATTAAAAAGAAATTTAGCGGGAGGCCTCATAGTTGTTGGTTCTTATGTGCCAAAAACTACGAAGCAGGTTAGCCTTGTGTTGCTTTAAGATTTTGTCAATCATATTTATCTCATTTGCATGTTCTTTTGCATTTGTTAGGTCGACGAGCTTCGTTCACAATGCGCACAATCCCTCAGAGTGATAGAGGTAATTTATATCTTGGCTGTCATGCCTAAACATGAACGATCAACCATCGTATACATCTACTTGGATAGAGTTTGTGGATAGTACTGTCTTAAGTCGGATGGTTTTGCTTGAGATCAATTTGTGGTGTTAGTATTGTGTTCTCTTTTTACTCACTGTAGGTATCTGTTGAGATGATCTCACTGAAATCAACTGAGGAGAGAGACCAAGAAATCAGCAGAATTGTTGAATTGGGAAATGCTTATATACAGTCTGGGAGAGACACGCTAATCGTCACCAGCCGCCAACTCATTACCGGAAAAAGTTAGCATCTTTCTGACTATCATATGGCTAAATGTGTTGTTTGTTCCATTAGCAAATACAGTGATCAAATGCTGAGTCAATTTTGATTTCTAGTTTCTTAATGCCAACAATTCCTCAGCCACATCCTACCTGCCGAAGTGTTGAGCAAGTTGTGCTGGTAAAAACTGTTTACTAACAAATGATGTGGAGATCCTCAGGGCTAGCACACAATTGCCTCCAAACTCCACACCGTATCAGAGGCTCTCAGCCTAATTCTATTCCCTGAGCTCAACTCAGATCACTTCTGGGGAGATAGTTTGTTTTCTTTTATCATATTCTAGGCATGAACCGGGAGTCTGGGGCTAACTGTATTGGAAGACAGGTCAAACTGTCAAAACTTTTTAAAAGGGGGGAATTGATAAAATAAAGTTGCTTATTGTTGTCAAAATCATGCCCAAAAACGCATTAGCCACCAGTAGAGCCATTGAATGAATCTCTACATTTAACCACAACCACAATCACAACGTGAGTGCATTGTCCCAATCGTTTGAATAGAACATCTCCAGTTTGCATCATAATCTTTTCTAGTGACCAAAACCAAACTAACTTCAGTATACGTTCCTGAAATTGTGTGCTAGAGTCAGATACCTAACTCAGCTTTTCAAAAGAGTATGTTCAAGAATAGCCGCTGTTATCTTCATGTAAGCATTAGCAGTACAAGACAACTGACCTATTAGTATAGTTTGCTACCTTTTGTGTGCCAGACGAAAGAAGATAATTTCTTTCTTGGATATCTGTACTGAAGTAGTTTGACCACCTAACAAGATTGTACCTTTCATGTTGCAGCTCCTGAAGAAAGCTTAGAAATTAATTACAAAGTGAGCTCAGCACTAGTAGAGATTGTGCGAAGAATTGATAGTCGACCCCGTTACATCCTTGCAAAGGTAAAATTACACAGCCGATTTCTTCCTTCTGAACAAATTGAAATTTAGTTTTTACTTGGTTCCTGGAAATTTGCCAATCTCTGGATCTGTTACTGTTAGGTCAAAATATTTGTTCTGTTTTATTGGACCTATGCCATTAAATACTTAATGAAATATCGAGATAGCATTACACCTACATGGTTACATGTTTCATTCATCAGAACAAAAAAGAAGAAGAAAGAATAGCATCTACAAAAAAAACAGTGCCTGCAAATTCAACTGTCCATACCAAACAAAATGATTGATTCCACAAGTTGTGCATGGAATACTTCTGGAGGTACTCCTTACTATATTCTTTATACAGGGAGGAATCACTTCATCTGATCTTGCTACAAAAGCTTTGGAAGCTCGGCGTGCCAAAGTAATGGGACAAGCTTTAGCTGGTGTGCCTTTGTGGCAGCTTGGCCCTGAGAGTAGACATCCTGGTGTCCCCTACATTGTTTTTCCTGGTAACAAACATATCTCATTTCTGTACCAACAGATAAATAACGTTACCTTTTTACTCAAGAAACTATCTTGCCACTCCCCAAATGACAGGTAATGTTGGTGATAACAGTGCTCTTGCAGAAGTGGTCCAGAATTGGGCTTGCCCTTCTAGAAGTTCAACAAAAGAACTTCTCCTTGTAAGTTCTTATCCACCGTCTACTTCTCATCAAGGTTATACATCGTTGTGTATTGCTTTAAATACTTAATCAGCTATTTTTTTCGTATTGTGAAGGACGCGGAGAAGAGTGGCTATGCAGTTGGTGCTTTCAATGTATATAATCTTGAGGGAATTGAAGCTGTAATTGCAGCTGCCGAGGCTGAAGAAAGTCCTGCTATCCTGCAGGTTAGGAATTCTTTGTTAGTATAGGATGTTTTCTTTGGCAGTTTATGGTGAAAATTACTCCCTCCGTCCCATAATATAAGAGCGTTTTTTACACTACACTAGTGTCAAAAACGCTCTTATATTATGGGACAGAGGGAGTATGTAATTTACCATGTTGGGTGTCCTCTGATACCATTCTTTACTGGAGTATGTTATGATAGGACTAGTAAGTAGGTCGCAACAACTAGCTCCAGAGGGATAGAAGCAATACCACACAGATCCTGAAATGGATTTGTACCCCGTGTTTTTTCCGTAGAGAGAGTTGCATTGGTTCTCTCAGAGTACTCGTTCTCTCAACTCATGAGCCTTTCTCACTCTCAACACATGAGCTTTTCTCACTCTCAACTCATGAGCTTTTCTGCACCCATGCTCCCTGAACTCATTATCCATATTTTTTTGTAGATGATATGTATCGTCTTGATTTCTAACCACGCTTATTGTGGTTGTTATTTAGGTTCATCCCAGTTCCCTGAAGCAAGGTGGAGTTCCGTTGGTAGCATGCTGCATTGCTGCAGCAGAACGAGCCAGCGTAAGACAAACAGAACTTAGCATGCTTAAACAGTAAATGTGGACACCCAGTGATCTGGATAAAAATAGTTCATAAATTTTTATATAACTTGGGTTCCCACATATTACCTACTAGCCATCCTTGTTTTTTGAAACAGATAGCCATCCTTGTTTTATGTTCTTTAAAGGTGATCATTCTGTGATTGTCACTCAGGTACCTATCACTGTCCATTATGATCACGGGGCTGACAAGCATGATTTGCTTGGAGCTCTTGAAATGGTAAGTGAAAAAATGCGTTGTTTTCTCAAATTTGCGGTACCAAAATGTTTTCCTAATCATGAATGATAAATGACTACATCTGAATCTTAATTCTCTGGACCATCTACTATGACCTTTTATTTTTCAGGGATTTGATTCAGTCATGGTGGATGGTTCCCATCTAACTTTAGAAAAGAACATCTTATACACAAAGAACATATCTTCCCTGGCTCATGCTAAAGGCATGCTTGTGGAAGCTGAACTTGGGAGACTATCAGGCACTGAAGATGGCCTGACAGTTGAAGAATATGAAGCGAGATTTACTGATATTGCTCAGGTTATTTTATCTTCCCAACAAATTTCAACTCTATGGCATTCTATCATTACAATCCTGTAATAATGCTTAACTTATATGTTACATATTTTCAGGCTGAGCAGTTTATTGATGAAACTGGTATTGATGCATTAGCAGTATGCATTGGGAATGTTCACGGAAAATATCCTCCCAGTGGACCGAACCTGAGACTTGACTTGCTAAAGGTTTGACAGAACAGCTATGAAAATCTTTGCTTGATCTTTCAGATTATGTGTGTGTTACCAGATCTTTTACCCTGTTTTCTGATTTTCCGTTTTTTCTAAAATTGTTAAGATTTTTCCAAAAAAGTATGATCCTACTTTGATTTTGTGTGTGTTTTACTTAATCTGGTAACATGACAAGGTGCTGCGTATATGTGATGCTACTTGTCTTCCATGTGTTGTTTGAGTCAGCTTGAACCGCTTGGAATAGAACCAAGGGGGTAAACCAGTAAACATATTCAACAGTTCAAGGTTTAAGACAACTGGTTTTCTGGTTTTTGAGTTTAAGATTGAAAAATGAACTTCTACAATGGTTCAGGGTTGTAAAGTGTTTTTTTTTCCGACGGCTTGTGAAGTATTCTGTAAAGAATTACCAAGCAAATTTGTGCTTTTTGCAAGCAACTTCTTTTGAGTAATGGACTCGGTATTTTTTTTCATTGAAACGATGACAGGAACTTCGCGCATTAACTATGAAGAAAGGAGTTAGCTTGGTACTTCATGGAGCATCTGGCCTCCCTCATGAACTTGTAAAGGTTTGATAAACTGTTTCCTTCTGTATTAAGATCAGTGAATCTGTACCTTGCAGTAGTTCTTGTTGAGTTTCCGGCATCAACTTATATCCTGAAAGGTTCAAGTTATAGGAGAATTGGGGGGCAATCGTTGCCCTCCATAAGAAAATCATCAATCATGGTTGCAGTGCATAAAATAATTCAACGACAAGGTTAAAAATGCTGGAGGGCTAGAGTTTCTGTGTCTATATCAGCTTCATAGTTTTGCGAACAATCAGTATAACGCTTCCTTTTGTGAAATAATTATACTAGAGCTTATCAGTTGATGAAATTGGTCTTATTATTAACCAATGTCATATTTGAAATGCTGTTGCGCAAGTGATAATAACCTGTGACCAACTTGTGGAGCAGGAGTGCATAGATTTGGGGGTGAGGAAATTCAACGTGAACACGGAGGTCCGCAACAGCTACCTGCAGTCACTCAAGAAGCCAGAAAAGGACCTGGTTCAGGTCATGGAGTCTGCCAAGGAAGCAATGAAAGCTGTTGTAGCAGAGAAGATGCGCCTCTTCGGATCCGCAGGCAAAGCCTGAATGTAGCGATACAATGAAAACTGGAGCCAGCAACACTCCATCATTAGGTGTTGCATGCCCATTTTAGCGATCCTGCTAGGCTTGTGACAGCGAATTGCCGGAACCAGTTTCTTAATAAAGCACTGATACAGTTGCCTGAAGAAATAAAGTAGCAAAAATTAGTAAATCGCAGCAACTTACCGGTGCTCCCGTTCATGGTTGAGTGATTAGTTTTGCCTTTAATATGATGTTTAATAATGAGTTGTTATTTAGTCGTAATTTGTGACATGTGAAATAAATTCCAAAATGATTTCGTGAGGGTCAAGCGGTCGGCTGAAACCCTAGCCGCCACCCCACCTTCTCTCCCTCTTGCCACTATGGCGGGGAGGTTGCTGATCATGGGGGGCTGTTGTGGAGAAGTTGGTGGGCGTTGTGGGTCCGCGACGGAGATGAGTAGCCGAGGTGTGGTCTGCAACTGATGCTCGACAGCAGCGCCGATGATCCAGCACGATGATCTTCAACGGTGGCCCGGCATGACTAGGCCACCGGAGAAGATGGCGTGGTGCATGGTCCTTGACGGCGCCAATCTTGACATCAAACTCAGATCTGTTGTGTAGCGGCATGGGTGATTTGTCTTGGGTTTTCTTTACAAAGCCTTTGTGTCTGGTTTTGGACGTTGAGACGGTGGCACTTGCCCAGTGTAGGAATAATGTCCTGCCCACCTTTGTCCCGTCCCATTGGTGTGCTTATTTCCGGTAGAGGGCGTGTGAAGTTGTGACTGTCAGGTTTTCCGGGATCTAGTTGGTGTTGTTACCGGTGGATCCGTGTTTTCGTTGTTTTCAGTTTCTACAAGCCCTTTTCTGCATTTATTTTTTCTTCGAGGCGTTGATTTGCTTGCATATCGCAGTCACTCAAGTCACGATTATCGCAAGTAGCCGGTGGATACACGAGGAAAAAACACTTGAGCATCCCAAAATATTTAATGTAATTTTATTTTTCTGTAAGGATGTGGTTGTAAGGACATGTAATAATTAATATATGACCTTGAACCTTTAAGAAAAGAGACATGTGAAATAATGAGTTTGGCCTCGTCTATACAAAACGAAATAGATACAAGAAATACAGGAGCAGCCTTATGGACGATATTAACGAAGTCATCCTATGTGCTTTGTGGTAGTCGATGAAAACATCATCTCTTATTGAACAAAACATCATCAAAAAACCTGAAATAAATCTAAAAAATGCAAGCAAGCGTTTAAAGTCCAGGACTTGAATCCTAATAGAATGTTTTCACCATAAAAGGCTAATCGTCGTCTGAGCTGCATTTAGTTTGCAAGGTCTTTTGTTAAACTGGATTTTAGCTGGTCAAAGATGCCTAAATTACAGCTACGAAGAACGGAAATCGAGCAAGATGGACAACTGACACCTATCCCCGCCACGTTGCAACCTCCGCGCAATGGATGGGCTCAGCTATCACCCATAGCGCCGTACATGGATGGCTTGAAGCACCCCGAGACCTATGGCGGAATTATCCCACCTCACAACACGCGAGCCAATGAATAAATCAGTTTCCTAACGATCTGAATCAACATGTAGATAATTTTCTCTATATACTTGATCAAAGTTTATACAAACCATATTATGAAATGAAGGCAGTAGTAACGCAAGTTCCTTCTTTTTTTTTTCTCTTTTTCGAGGGAATTAACTAGTAAGTTAATTGTTAAGAGCACCAGCCAAGAAAGGGTCGATCGTTGCATTTGTAAGGAAACTCACGCATTTTAATTCCTCTGCATTTCATTTCATGTTACAGTGTAGCATTGTTATATATAATATACACATATCGATCCCTAGGCTCTGCCTGGATGGGGGCAACCTTTACCGTACGCCCTCTCCAGCGATCCCAGTCCAGCCTGATGCGAGCAAAAATAACATACAAAAGGCGCAGATCGATCGACTATTCTAACAAAACCAAAGAAAAAAATAGAAAGAAAACAATGTACCGCTTCCCAGTCGCCATCACCCCATCTTGCACTCGAATAGGCAAATAATAGTAGGCATCAAGTGACGACGATTCAAGGTGACCATTGGTCGGGGACAGTTAGGAAGTACTTTGACATGGCCTTCCTGAACCTCTTCTTGTACTGGTCTGGAGAAATGATGGTGGGCATCCCGTCCTTGGAGCCCCCTAGAATCCCCGACGCCTTCACCCAGGTCTCCAGCTGTTTGTCCCATGTGTACTGCCGGAGATAGTCAATGATCCCCATCACCAGCTCCTTCTTCTCCTCGTCGATGCCAACCAGGAGGGAGTAGTCCATCACACCCACTGACTGCGAACAAGGAAACAGGCAGCGCGAATGAGAATGGATCATGCATGCCAAAGAGCAGCTGGAGACATACAATATTCACTTCATATGCTACAACTCAACAATACTAATCATTCAGATCGATTTTGTCAAACAGATACGGGAAATATACTAAAGATGCTAAGCCAAGCCCAGGGTGGCCGTTGACTTGACCATGCCAGATCCGAATAGGCGAATGAACTAATAACTCGACTGATAGTTGCCACATTGGCCAACCAAAATCATCCACCAGTCTGGCAACAAAAAATGTTTCAACTTTTGGAAACAGAAAACACATCAAAGGGTTGTTCACCTTCACATCAATCCTTTAGCTTCTCACCAGTATTGTTTTATAAGTTTATCTTTATAACCACTTTGGATGTGAGCAACAGGAAGGTAGGAAACATTTAACAGATTTAAGGAAACTTCTACTGTTTCAGTAAAATAAACAAGGGGCCCGTGTGCTGTCTACCTAGAAACATGCAAAATTAAGTCATGTCATGAACTAGAATCAGATGGGGATCTGGAGCGGAGTAGCACGACCATGCTGTGACCGCAGACGCAGCACAGTGGCAGAAAAGGGGACCAGGACTGTGTTGATATATTTCTTATAGCTTCCTTATAATCCATAGAAATAAAACTACAACCCCTTAAATGGTTAACCCTCAAGAAACCCATCTCCAATATCTTATCTCTAGTTAGGCCCCCGTGGCTGCACCAAAAGTTGAGCTACAGGCTCCAAGATTCATAGCTATTTGAACATTATTATTTCAGAAAACAATATTTCAAAGTACTAAGTGTGAAAAGTGGAAACATGTGCATGACTATTTAACCCGTCTAGCTTTCACTGGAACAGCATATAAATTGGTTGAAATCGAGCAGCTTTCAAGATCTTGTCATCTTGGTATCCGAGGCCTTCTAGACATACTAGGTTGGTGCACCCTAGAATGTATTACAAGCATGTAAACAACAGGCATACACAACACAGTGAGTAAAGTCACTTACTGCCAGAAAAGAAGTATCGTTCCAGACAGCTCGTTCCAACCTTCTTTTTGCTTTGCTTCCAAGAAAAATGGGTTTTGTATGAAGTGTCTCTAATAGATTGAGATCTAAGAGAACCTTATTGTTTCCTGATGTATCAGGGTTGTAACGGGAACGCAGGGATCCTTTCAGGTCATATATTCTTGATACCTTCCTCTTGAAAAATATGTTTTCCATGACCATTAATTCCATCTTCAGTTCCTTTCCATCTTTCATGTTCTTGGCAACGACCTAGTGCACAGATGGGTCGCAGTTAAGTTAAAAATAATTTAACCTTACAGGACCCTAGAAACACATGAGAATAAACTTAAAGCGGTACAAACCTGGTAAAGACCAAGAACTTTAGCAAGGCAAATTGGGCTTCCAGAGGATACAGACTCTGTTATATATTTGAAGTACTCAGTTGCGTAGTCCTCAAATGAATCTAATTCCGTCCGTGTCACTTGCTTTATGACAAATCTGTCATCCAGTGTCTTGGCAAAGTATACATTACTCTTGCCACCTTGAGCACTCCATCTCTTGCACCGGCTCAAAGAACGAATGTAATCCAGTTCATCTGCACAACACTTTTTTCTGATTGAATCAAACTGCTTTGCAAAATAACATATGACAGAAAATTTTGCCTTATCCACAGAACACGAGTCTTCATCCTCAAAAGAAACCGTCAAATGAATATCCTTGGAATTCATTTGAGATACATCTGACCAGCTTCTAGAAGTAGAATTCTGATCCAGAGAGTTCAAAACACTAGGTCTGTCCAATTCATTATGCAGATTCAGCACTGGCAACATGAAACTACGATATTCTGGAACAGTCATGGCATGGGCTATCATACTGGACGGCTCATCATCATACACTGGAATAACAACATCTGAAACACTTTGTGATAGAAGGAAACGACCCTCACCATCAACCATACCAGGAAGTGACAGCTTATTTGTGAAGGTCGGGGACAAACCCCTGCCTGTTCTCTCAAGCGCCCTAGGAGGCCTTTGGGAATAAGCTCTTCTTATGCTTACATTTGAATCGTCGACAGGTGATAACCCATTTCTGAAATTGATTCCAGAATCAAATGATTTAATTCTAATTGGAGCCATAACATTCTGGTATGAGGAGCCATTCATCAGAGCAGTAGGTGCAACTAGAAGTGTCTCCACGCCAGAGCCAGTCCATGCCAAGTCAATTCTATCAGAAAGATTTGATGGGGAAGACTCTGACTTCTCCAATGTCTTCTCAAGCTTAAGTTCATCAGCCACCACCCCGTTGCTCTGTACTTCACATGGGTGCGGGACAATGTGGAGACCAGCAAAACTAGCAGAGCCTTCAACAGACTGGTGGTATACTTCATCTATGTTGGTCAACCCAGAATGTGACACAGTTGTGTCACCATGTTCTCTTCTGAGCAATGGCTTCCCACTATCTGTGATAAGAGAACTTGACTGAGAATATTCTAGTGACTTCTCCATATTTTCCTGTGTGCTGGAAATCTCAGCCTTTGAATCTTCTAACACGCTTTCAGGAAATTTCTTAGGACACTGTGCATCAGTTGCCGCAGTACAGTTTTTCTTGGTGAGTGAGTGCATCATGTGCAGACGGCGATCCCATACATGTGCATCAAGTACAAGCTCTCGCCTCAGGCGGTTGAGCTCTAGAACATCTACAGGTTCTCCAATTGTTTGTAACTTCTGTATGCTACCAAACCCCGACAAAACCTGAAAAATGGTGTGCAAATACGGGGAAAAAATCAACCCACCAGCACAGTATGTAGCCTACCACATACTTTGACAGCAGAATAAAACCATGTAACAGTTTAACTTACGTCATATTTCTTCCACTCAACTTTAATCAGATCTTTAAGATCAACAACATGTTTATACAAGCCCGCCTTCATGCTCAGATCTTCTTGGGCTGAAACTGTCTTTTCAATGCAGTCAAGATTGTCAAAAATCACCCTGTAAAAGTTATCCTTCCTATTGGCTACCTGCAAGACAAGTTAACCATTTAAATAGGGCAATAAATTACACAGAAATATGTTACACAGAAATATGTCAAAAGGGGCATTTCCAACACCCAGCTTAACTTTGCTCCATAAAGCTAGCTTTAGGGCCAAATGGTGAAGCCCACAAAACTAGCTTCTCAGAGTGCATTAGCTTATAACGGAAGTCGGCTAGAGAGAGGTGGGAGATAGGAGGGTGAAAGGCTAAGAAGCAACTCCACCACAACTTATAAGCTTCAGCTTATTAAAAAGCTGGGTGATTTACTCAGCTTCAACTTTAAGCTAGGCCAAACAGGCCGTAAATAAACAAACTTATATTCAAATGAACATACATCACCAGCCTCCTCGATGAGCCAATCTTGTGCTACTGGATAAGCAAAGTCTAATACTGAGGGTGGCAAGTTGACAGATAGGATGTCCACAGGAGAATAACGGAAGACAGCAACCATGCTTCCGAACCTGTTCAAGGAGAATGGCAACAGTTACATTGACCTTAAATTTGAGAAGGTTGAATACAAGAATCCACCACATACCCATAAAAACGAAGACAGTCCCTCTGGAGGGAATGTCCACAGCAGGCAACTCGATTGGCTGTTGTGTGATTCGAAAAGCTAAGTTCAAGAAACTTCCCAAAAGAAAGTCCACATGCCGCATCAGACATCACTACTCTGTGTGTTGCCGGAGGGTTTCCATTTTTTTGTTTGCACCGGAGGCACCTGTGCCACATCCATATCTTCCCATCGTTCCGTCCAGGTAACGGCTTTACAGATTCAAGATTTCTAACACCTATTGAAAGACTGCCTTGTTGATGAGTATAACATTGGACATGAGATTCTGCAGGTTCTTTGCAAGACTCACAGCACGAAGTCTGCAACAGCGATGGAACACATTAATAAGGCAGTAGTAGCCTACTAGGTATCTGCTTGCAATCAAACAGGAAAATGGATGACAATGCAGTACCTGATAAAATAAATCTTCACGAAAATACCTCCCAAGTGGCTTATCAAAATTACCGTAGAACTTTATGCGGAAGAGCTGAGATTGCTTGCATACAATTCTTTTCTGAGGGCATGCAACGGACAAGGAAACCAAAATGCTCTGTGCATTCTCGGATGTTGGGAAATACTCGGTGGGGTTCTCGTTATGATCAGGTACGGTTACTCCTGCATGTTCTTCGTCTGATGTATGATGGCAACCATTGTCCAACTCACTTTCAACTCTATAAATCCCACCAACCATCTCATCTCGATGAACGTCGTCAGGGTATTGCAAATCTGTTGGAGTCCCTTTTCCAACTAGAGGTGATTCACAATCATTATCGATAAACAATGTTGGGGGATGAGAAAACGTGTCATCAGTTCCAGGAATGTATTCTTCCTGACCAAGGTTAGGTTTCAAAAGGGATTGGTCAATAGTTAACACTTTTGAAGAACTATCAAGGAAATTTAGAGGCACGATGCAGCCCTTTTCTGAAGTTCTGTCACCAATGATTTGAAAATCATTCAAATTCTGCCGAGAATTACTTGAGGAAATATCTCCACCATTCATATGCTTCTCAAGTGGACGAACCGGAAGATCTGAAGGGGTCTTTGGTAGTGTTGCACCCTCATCTGCAAGATATGAAGTCTCCAGTGATAGTTGATATGCTGCAAATACAGCAAATTGCAGAGCGAGTTTGACCTTCCTTAACTCTTCATAGGATGTGCCCCTTAGGAGGACCTACGAAAAAAAATTGTTGGTTGTATTAGATATGTCTTGCACAATTAAACCGCCACAATAGATAGGCACAAAGCGGAGCTCAGGATTGCCATCCTCAGCAGAGAGTAAAATAATGCCAAAAAATAGTATTGAAGAATACGTGTATAAAATTAGGACCAAAGTAACAATATGATGAGAATTGACCCTTCATTTTTTTTTATGAAATGGAGCAAGATCGTTAAAGGTAGCAAACAGTTCTATGTGCATTACCGTGCAGCCCAAGCGTCTTGGACAACCATCAAAGAACATCAGTGTCTTGATAGATTTTCTGTTAGAGTCCTTCGGAGCTAAAGATTCTGCAACTCTTTCAATCCAGAAAGCTTGGCATTGTCCAAGTCTTGCTGAAGTGATATTGTCAATGGATGAAGCAATTTTAGCACCTGTGCAGCGTGATATCCGTTCTAGAAGTGATCTCTTGACATTCAGTACTAAAGATATATCTTTTGCAAGAAGCTGTTGAGCATACATCGGCACACTCTTTTCAACCAACAAGACATGAGGCCGTTGGGCCTCTATCTTTGCAACAGCATTCTTAAGATATTCCTTTTCCTGTACATATCACACTTTCAATGTTAACTACGGACATACTGAGAGCTATTAGGATAAATACACTTCAGCTGACAAAGAATGTAGGCATTACCTGTTCAAGAATGCTGTTTATTGATGCTAGTTTGTTTGTAACCTTTTGATGTTCCAGTGCTCCTCCCAAAAGAAGAATTCTAGGATTCTCGTGCTTTGACACCATGCGTTTATGTTTTACATTCTTAGAACAAACAACGCCTTTAATGAAAGTACTGCAAATAAACAGATGAATAATCCTTTAGCTCCAAAAATACCATGAAAAATATCATATAATCACTCAGCACAGCTGAATCATTATAGGGCATACCTATCGTTGGGAGTCCCTGATGCTACGCATTTAACTTTGACATAGTTGGTGGGATCCATGCTACCACCTTTGCTTGTATCTGGCTGCACAAAGGTAGCTG
This sequence comes from Triticum dicoccoides, assembly GCF_002162155.2. Lineage (NCBI taxonomy): Eukaryota > Viridiplantae > Streptophyta > Magnoliopsida > Poales > Poaceae > Triticum > Triticum dicoccoides. The sequence continues at coordinate 176,110,221 of NC_041392.1, forward strand.
CCTGCCATGCTAATAAGGATACTATGTCCGACCATCCATCCACGAGGTCAACTCCATGACCTTGGAGCAATTGGGACACAAGAGCCCTGAAATGCCCATGTAAAGCATTCCTTAAGAACTCTTTATGAGCTATATTCTGTTTTCCTTTGGTCCCTGGTAAATCCTCACTACCACCGCACTCATGGTTAACACGTTCAAAGGTCTTCCCATCACCAATAGCACTGTCATCATCGTCGTCATCATATTGAAAGAAACCGTTTTCGGAGTCATCACCCTCATCTTGAGGCGGCGGAGGATGCCATATGAGTCCATTATTACTCTCAAAATCAATTGGCTGTATAATATTGTCATGATGTTCATCATCGCAATTCGGTGAATCCATCAAATAGTCACCATCATCATAGCCATGGCCAGAATTCAAAGAGTATATAGGAGAATTTTGGCTGGCATGACCATTTATCCCGGAGGGAGGACTTGTGCCTACTTGTCCCGATCGTCTCATAGGACTATATAACGGGCTCGAATTTCCCAACCTGAATGTGTACAGCCTACTAATATTTGTGCTCACGGAATCCGTATCAGAAGTATCTTGAGAAAACTCACTGCCCGGGGAGAAATACCGGTCTCGGTCTGAGTCCTCACCGTCTTCATAACCAATACTCCTACATCCAACAAATTTTATTCAGTCAACATATCAAGTTATGCCCTCCAAGGAATGTAAGGAAGTCAAATACTCACCCTGGCGTTGAGCATCGGAGAGGACCAGGTGAGGAGAAACGCCGCCACCTAGCAGACCTCGACGAAGACGGTGTAGGGACACGCTCCGGTGGGGACATGGTAGCCCCATCCAACCCGTCACCGCGCTGTTCCATGGCGGCACCTCGGCCACCGTTAATAGGCCGGACGCCGAGGTCGGAGCGGTCGCCGGCGCCGCAGTCCGTCATCGCAAGGTCGGTAACCCAAGAATCGGACTTCCGCGCGACGGGAACTCCCATAAAAGCAGCAAAAACCACAAAAACCAACTGCCGGGGAGGCCCAAACCTAGCAACTTCTTGATTTCTCAGTAGACCCTGTACCAAATTACACACCACAAATCACGGGAAAACAAGCACGCCAAAACGAGGAGCCACAAACCGTTAGAGGGGAGCTAAAAGGGACCCCGCAGAGCGCCTAATCCTAGCGTTTCTTGGGATCTGCACATCCAAGGCATTTCCTCGAGCATGTAGCGGGCAGGAGGGCAGCAGCATCGCTCGAGGCTCCACGGTTCAGTGGCTGCTGCGGGAGGGAGGCGTCGGCGGCGGAGTCGAAGGGCGAGCGGAGTCCGGGGTAGGGGGAGGCGGAGGAGGGTGAGGGGAAGGCGAAGGTGCCCATGGAGGGGAAGCTTTTGCGTGTGAGGGGAATGGAGGAAGATATAGAGTAGAGAAAAAGGTAAGCGCGGTAGGAGAAAGGAGGAAAAAAAAAGAGTTCGGTGGGTGCCGTTGGTTTTGGTTTTATTGTATTTCCTGCCTTTTATAATTCGATTATCTTCTTTCCTTTTGCCTTTCTTTTGACTTCTGTCTTTTTTTTATAAGTAGGAAAAAAATTAGGACTTGTATTTCTTGATAGGAAAAAAATCCGAGAAAAAATATATTGCGTTTCTTTTCTTTTATGAATTTCCCTTTCTTTTGACTTATGTCTTTTTTATAGCAGGAAAAAAATCAGGACTTGTATTTCTTGATAGGAAAAAGAATCTGAGAAAAGATATATTGCGTTTCTTCCCTTTTATGAATTAATTATGATGGAGCTGGGCAGTATGTTATGTGGTGAAGCAAAATCCGGATTGTGGGTTTGAGTTGCCTTTTCTCTATGTTCAAAAGTTATTTTCTTCCATTTGACAAAAGGTGTTCCCTATTGAGACTTTGCAATATGTGCGTTGTGCTCTGTTTTGATTGCACGAGGTCTTTGATGTCATTTTCGTGTTGAGAAACCTTGAGCGTCATTTCACCTCATATTTCGTGATTTTGTCAAATAGGGACATGTTGTCCCCCAAAGACCCAACGGAGAATATACTAAAGTCGTCACAATTTTAATAAAATATATTTTGCACAAAATAATCAAGAAAATATATGAAACTGTGTCACAAGTTGTACACAGAATTGTGGTACCC
>NC_041392.1:176112707-176133727 GCF_002162155.2 Triticum dicoccoides
TATTGCTCAAAAGCGACAAAAATCAAGGGTCATTCCTAGACTTTTGCTGATTCAGTTTATAAGGAAAATCGGATCAAAAATCTGGAGTGCACTAATTAATATTTATATATAAATTGCAAAAGCATCCATTGCATGTATTTCAAACCGCTCTCACTCTATGGATCGATAACGATAATATGAAATAAACACATGCACATGCTAGAATTCAATAGAGTATGGGTGTCTGATAGACCGATTTTTCGTCCATACGCAATTTGCAAAATTCATGATCTCATCCAAAAATAATAATGCCATTTATATCTTAATTTAATGCGTAGAACCGCCTTTTACACGTAGATGCACTATGCCTCGGTCCGTTCTCACAAACACGATATATATCTCTCTATCTACCGCATAAGTGCACACACTTTATATGCACCGTCATTTCTCTTTCACACATGCTCACAATCTCTTTCAGGGTGTCGGGGAGTCTCACGCACATGCTCTCTCTGTACCTCTCTCTCTTTCTGACTACCATGTACCACTCTTTTCACTAATCTCAGTTGGAAAACACTATTTCTCTCACATGCATATATACACACACGCACGGTCTCTACTAGCCCTCTATATGCACATATATGTGCCTACGTGTCTCCCGCACGCACATTATCTTTAGGCCTCTCTCGCACATGTACATTGCCCCCCCTCCCCCGACACACCTCTCTCTTAGTAGTTGGCAGATATGATTCCATCATATCATTCGGTAGGATATCCATGACTGTTAGGCTGGATGGTAATACGAGGCAAAGTTTTACCCTAGTTCGGACCCTTGTAGTTGAGTAAAAAGCCTACTCCTGGTACTATATATTAGTGATAGGGGTGTGTACAAAGTACACGTGAGTCGACGAACTAGCCCCCAAACTTTTATAACATACTGGGGGCCTAGGGTTACAAATCATATATAGTCGGCTTATCACCAGTGGGGATAGAGTCCTCCGCGACTCTGGTAGCTAGCTTCGTGTTGTATGTCGAGTCCTCCACATGGGTCTTCGTATAACGCGTCTCGGTCCAACCTATGTGGCGTAGGATGGAACCGACCCATGAGTCCTCATGTTGACCCACCACAACTAGAAATGATGTGCCCACCACACCACACACACAATCGGCCACTAAGAAAACAAGCATATACAATAGTACAATGTTATACATGAAAGTTAATTGCATGGTGCATCCAAAAATATTTGTTCTACATTGTGAATGTTTATATATTCTCCTAAAATATTAGTCACGGGAAAGAGAAACGAAGGGCATATCTCTCCTTGTCTCCACCGGACACCCTCTCTTTCTACACCACTTTCACGTACGCACACAAACTATCTCTCGGCCCTCTAAAAGTATGCATGCCCATGACACATTCACGCGTGACGGTCACTGTATTTCAAGCTAAAGCACTATACGGTCACTGGACTTCAGAATATGCTCATTACGGTCACCGTATACATTCTCGTGGTGATCATACGGTATCTAGCTCACGATACATCTCCGTATTTTCTTGATGACACCGACGGACTTTGCATTTGATGTGTGCTCCGTATTTTGTTGACAACACTTACGGTCATTGTATTTGAAGCGAAAGCACGATATGGTCACTGGACTTCAGAATAAGCTTATCACGATCACCACATACATTTTGCCATGCTAACCAACATGTGGTTGGATGGTTAGGAGGACAATGGTTTCTCGAGCCCACCAGGGTTAAAGTCCCAATGCTCGCATTTATCCTGGGTTAATTTCAGTATTTTCCGGCGATGTGCGTTCAGTGGAAGGAGACGTTTGACTCGACTACGAGGCACCTATGGTGACTTCGTATCTCAAGATCATATGCTGGCTCACTCTCTCGAAGGTGCTCATAGGGGTAGGGTCTGCGTGTATGCGCTTATAGCGGTGAGTGCTTGCGCGTATATATGAGCCCTTGCGTCTGTACCGTGTTAAAAATACATGTTATGATTATACGGTCACTGGCTCACCCGTACAACTCCGTAATTTGTTGATGACACAATCAATTGACCAGTCAAACGTTCCACGTGGCGCAACTAGTGTTGCACCATCGGGAAGCGTAACCGTGGGGCCCACCTGTCAGCACATATATGAAAGAAAAAAATGGTAGTTTGAGTCTGTACTGTGTTAATAAAATACATTTTAGGGTGATCATACGGTCACTGGCTCACCATACAGCTCTATAATTTGTTGATGACACGATCAATTGACCAGTCAAATGGTCCACATTCAGCAGCGCACATTACCATAGGGCCCACCCGTCAGCGCGTATATGACAGAAATGGTAATAAATTAGTGGTCGGTGGGTACTCGAAGTCGTGAGACCTCTGGTTGGCAGTCGCCGATGGTGGGGGCGCGTTAATTGGGCGGTGGGGTGGGGTTCGCCGAAGAAAAATCTCGGCACGAGGGGGGGCTAGAGGGATGGCCGGTGCGGCGGCGGACCGGCGGTGGGGAGTGGTTTCGGGGCGGGCGGCACGGGCCGGCCACGGGCGGCGGTTCGGCTGGTGGTGGCTGGCGGCTCAGGGGGTGGAGTTTGATGATAAACTGCAGGCCCTTGATTTCGTATCCAACGGCTGGAAAATCTAATGAACAGAGATGAAAAAGTCAGTCGATTGACGTGTGGCCTCACCCCGCACGTACACATGCACGCATGCAAGACACACACGCATGCAGACGTGCAACACCGACACATACACATAACGAACACACGCACGCATGCAGGCGTGCAACACTGACATGTACACATGCACTCACGAACACACGCACGTACACACACATGCATGCAACACTGAAACGTACCCTTGCACGCACGCAACACTCGCACGCCTGCATGCACACAACACACGACGCAAGGCACACGCTCAACCTATACGTGCATGCACCCTTTGTTAAGGATATGGATTGTTACGAGTATTAATCAATCTTATCTGTGATAAGCAGAACATTGATGTTTGCAGCGGTCTTTATGAATCACAATGTATCGAACGGGCTATCAACATAGTAGGCTTATCTACATGAAAAGGATGGCGTCAAACTCAGTGAACAATCATCGGTTTATGAAATGTCCGCTTCTGACCGTCCTGGCCCACCAAAGGTTCCTCTGCTGTGCACTGCCTGCGTTGGGTCACTGACATGCAGGCCATGTACCCAAAGAGCCCACACGTCGGTGGAAAAACGACGCGGTGTCCTATGTCAGAGTCGAGGGTGCCACTCGCTACACGCCCGGCTGAACACGCCTCCTTGCCGCATTCAAACGCCTTCATGAAACCCGCCCGTGTGGAAGCCAAGAAACCCACTCTGGACACACATCCGTTCATGACCGAGCCGGCATTAAACGCAACGCCAGCCGAGCTCCTCCCGTCCGCCGTCTATTTAATCTCCTATTTAAACGAGGCCAAACGCCGGCCAAAAATCGCACACCTCTGCCGCTCCCCTATCTCCTCCTTCACCATTTTGTCCACTCTTACAATGGCTTACGAAGAGTAGTTATTCCGCACAAGTCATTTGTCTAGGTTTGTATCTCTCACACACCCACGTAGGTGGGGGACGTGCACGAAGAGAAGAGGTGCACGCACGGCGCACGTACTCCCGTCTCTTTCCCAACCACACTCGTGCGGGTACACGGTGAAGCTCATTTCTGTATGAAAAGGCAGCCCACGTGGTAATTTGACCGTGTACTGGTTGTCCACTTGGTGGAGGGAGGATCGTCTACCACGGGTGAACAAACAAATTGCGACTTGATGCGTTATGTTAAAAAAGAGGCAAACCATGTGGGGCCTACCTTAGAGGCAAGGCTCTATACACTGGAGTACTTTTGATGTGTCCCGTCGACTCACAGAACGAGGAGAAGCTTACTTAGTACGCCGTCTCCCCCGCCCACGGGCGCGGTGGCTCGCAGGATGAGGTGAAGCTTGCTTACTAGTAGTAGTACTGTACGCCTTACGCCCGCTCCCTCACCCACGCGCGCGGTGGCTCGCAGGATGAGGAGAAATTTTTACTACTTCCTCCGTTTACTCCTCGTCCCTACTACCTTGGTTAGAGAGATTATCATATTGTTTGGAATACATATGTCCTTTAGTACTCCCTCCATGTACTTATACAAGGCCACTGTTAAAAAATACATTTTGCATCTATACAAGGCCACAAATAGTAATCGATACAAAAGTTACTACTCCCTCTAAGGGAGTCCTGGATTAGGGGGTGTCCGGATGGCCGGACTATACCTTCAGCCGGACTCCTGGATTATGAAGGTACAAGATTGAAGACTTCGTCCCGTGTCCGGAAGGGACTTTCCTTGGCGTGGAAGGCAAGCTTGGCGATACGGATATATAGATCTCCTACCATTGTAACCGACTTTGTGTAACCCTAACCCTCTCCGGTCTCTATATAAACCGGAGGGTTTTAGTCTGCAGGACAACATACAGAACAACAATCATACCATAGGCTAGCTTCTAGGGTTAGGCCTCTCCGATCTCGTGGTAGATCTACTCTTGTACTATCCATATCATCAATATTAATCAAGCAGGACATAGGGTTTTACCTCCATCAAGAGGGCCCGAACCTGGGTAAAACTTCGTGTCCCTTGCCTCCTGTTACCATCCGGCCTAGACGCATAGTTCGGGACCCCCTACCCGAGATCCGCCTGTTTTGACACCGACATTGGCGCTTTCATTGAGAGTTCCTCTGTGTCGTCGCCATCAGGAAGGATGCCTCGCCCCGTCTTAAAGACAACACCATTGCTAAGGGAGCTTTGGCTGTCAGCCAAGCCCTCCGGCTAGGTGGTTTTCTTATGACTGCCTGTTCGGCTTCTACGTCGATGATGACTCTCGAGCCATCGAAAACAATCTTCATGTCAGCTTGGAACTTGCCGAGCAGTTAGATCCAATGGAGCTCTCCTCCATAAACGAGCTCTTGGATCGCATCGCCGCCCTGGGAGTCGCTACGGATTATGACCAGATTGGGCCTAAACCCGATTTGAGAGAGATTAACTCTCCCCAAGTCACCCATCACGTTGCCGTGGTAGAGGGACAGTGCAGCGACCCTTCATCTATCTTAAGGACTAGCTACGTCCGGATTCCTGATCCCTTCAAGCCGGATACCCGCGTAGGGGAGGATATCACTCAAGACCTGAACTTAGAGTCAGGCGACGGGCTGGATTCATTGGACAACATCCAGTAATCCAAATTTTCAAGTTCGGAAACTCCTCGGCCTCTGAGCCTCAGGTTGGGTGAAGCTTCGGATTAATTCCACCCACCCACCCGAACACAAGCGATCTATCCCAAATCAGGCAAGAGCCCAAAGAAACAGTACATCATTACTGGGCCAGATTCCTCCTGGTTAGGAACAGGATAAGGACTGCCGCGAGGAAGACGCAATCTCAATCTTCTGCAATAATTGCACGGACAAGGGAATCCTCAACGCCATAAGTCGCCGTGATATTACACGCTTCACTGACTTGGCGTCCATCGTACGAAAGTACTGTGCGATGGAAAGCGCCTGGAAAACCGAAATAAAATTTTGGGACGATCCGGCCCTGAATACAAACCAGTCCGAAATAAAAGGGTGCATCATTGCCAGACACCCGGGTCAAACACCAAAAAGCAAAAACCCTCTACAGGGCATAGAACCGTACTGGAAGGATGGCTCAATGGACCCTGTAAAATTCATAGTACAGAGGACGCCACACAAACTCACAGCCTTAGAGCATGTTGGATACTCCGGCAGGTGGCCAAAATTGGCGAAGATCTCCTAATTCCGGAGGCCACAGAAAGCCACCCCAGAGACACTAATACGGTATTAACAGTCTTCGAGACTTTCGCATCAAATAATATGCGAAAAAGGACACTCCGCGGCCTTGCCAAAGTCTACCAAGTAGCAACAATAAACCCATGGAGTGACACGGCTATTACCTTTAACGCCAGTGATGAACCTAAATTCCGAACAGCCCGAGCACCAGCCGCATTGGTCCTCAGTCCAATAGTGGACGACTTTCATCTTACCAAGGTACTCATGGACGGCGGCAGCGGATTGAACCTCATTTATGAGGAAACCCTCCAAAAAATGGAAATAGACTAGAACCGCATTGAGCGAAGCAGCACAACCTTTAGAGGAATAATCCTCAGTCGAGAAGCGCGCTGTACAGGAAAAATCACACTAGATGTGGTGTTCGGCACGCCGGATAATTACAGGTCCGAAGAGGTCACGTTCCATGTGGCTCCGTTCAGCAACGGTTATCATGCTCTGTTAGGGCGGGAAGCGTTTACAATCTTCCAAGCAATACCCCATTACGGGTACATGAAGCTCAAGATGCCCGGGCCCAAAGGGATCATCACTCTCGCTAGTGATCCGGACATAACACTCCGCGCCGAAAACAAGACAGCCGCACTGGCCCTTGAGGCACTATCCGAAGCCCTAGCGGCTGAGGAACTGACTGCGCTGCGCTCCATGGTGAATAGGGACGATGTGGTACTCGACAAAAGATCCAAGTCCACCTCCTTTAAACCGGCGGACGAAATAGTCAAATTCCAGGTCCATCCAACGGACCCCAATAAAACAACTTCCATTGGGGCACAGTTAAACCCTGATGTAGACGCCGCAGTGCGAGAGTTCCTGCAAGAGAACCGGGACATTTTCGCCTGGCACCCTTCAGACATGCCAGGAATCCCACGCAGGCTGGCCCAGCACAGCCTAAATATCCTAAAAGGATTCAAACCTGTCAAACAAGCTCTTCGGCGTTTTTCCGAACCTAAGAGACAGGCTATGGGACAGGAGCTAGCAAAGCTATTGGAGGCCGGATTCATCAGAGATATAAAACATCCGGACTGGCTAGCAAACCTGGTGATGGTACCAAAGAAGGACAAATCCTGGCGCCTGTGCGTTGATTTTAAAGACCTTAACAAGGCTTGCCCAAAGGATCCCTTCCCCCTCCCCCGCATCGATCAAATTATCGGCGCTACCGCAGGACACGATTCGTTGTGTTTCCTCGACGCATATTCCGGCTACCATCAAATCAAGATGGCAGAATCAGACCAAGCCGCAACGACATTTATTACACCATACGGCCCATTCTGCTTCAACACAATGCCCTTCGGGTTCAAAAACACCGGCGCAACATATCAGCGCATGATACAGACATGTCTGGCAAACCAGATCGGCAAAACAGTGGATGCATATGTAGATGATGTGGTCGTCAAAATAAGACATGTCGAATCTCTAGTAGACGACTTGAGGCTCACATTTGATAACCTCCGAACATACGACATCAAGCTCAACCCGGAAAAATGCGTTTTCGGCGTCCCAACCGGAAAGCTCTTGGGCTTCATTGTATCCGGTAGAGGAATTGAAGCAAATCCAGCCAAGATCCGAGCTCTGTCACAATTGGATATCCCAAAGGACCTCAAACAAATACAAAAGTTAACCGGATGCGTGGCGGCTCTAAGCCGCTTTATCTCCCGCTTGGGAGAAAAGGCCCTACCCCTTTACCGCCTCCTTCGGTGCACCGAACATTTTGAATGGACGGATGCAGCCACGACCGGACTCGACGAAATAAAATCCATATTGGCAACAAACCCAGTCCTGGCTGCGCCAAACATTGGCGAACCAATGCTATTGTACATTGCAGCAACACATCAGGTTGTAAGCGCAGTGCTCGTCGTCGAACGAGAAACGGACGGACACAAATCCCCCCTTCAAAAACCGGTCTACTATGTGTCCACTGTCCTCACTCCGTGCAAATCACGGTACCCACATTATCAAAAGATCGCTTACGCGGTATTCATGGCATCCCGGAAGCTACGACACTACTTTTAAGAGTGTTCAATAATAGTAGCCTCAGAAGTACCACTTAACGATATTATAAACAACCGTGACGCAACGGGCCGGATTGCAAAATGGGCCATTGAGCTCCTCCCGTTCGACATAACTTATAAGCCACGGCGAGCCATCAAGTCGCAAGTTTTGGCCGACTTCGTCGCAGAATGGACGGAGGCCGAACTCCCTAAAGAGTACGACACATATTCAAATTGGATCATGCATTTCGACGGCTCCAAGATGTTGGCCGGACTAGGGGCTGGCGTCGTTTTGACATCCCCCATAGGAGACACAGTTCAATACGTACTCCAGATTATGTACATAGACTCCAACAATGCAGCCGAATATGAGGCCCTTTTACATGGTCTCCGGATGGCAGTATCCATGGGCATTCAACGCCTAGAGGTGCGCGGGGACTCGAACCTCGCAATATCCCAAATAAATGGAGACTTTGATGCCAAGGATCCAAAAATGGCAGCTTACCGCAACGCCGTCCTAAAAATGTCAGCTCGGTTCGAAGGGCTTGAATTTCACCATATAGCCCGGGAAAATAATCAGGCGGCAGATGTCCTGGCACGCATTGGCGCAAAACACGATGTAGTCCCCCCCAACATCTTCTTGGAAAGGTTGTTCAAGCCATCCGTAGTATGGGAAGGGGAGCCGAACAATAACAGCCCGGACCCAACCGCACTGCTCGACACCGAATATTCTGACACAATCGGAGGCTCTGCCAATGAAATAACACCTTCAGCCCATGTAATAATGGCCGTCATCGCCCCGTGGACAGAACCATTCCTCGCTTACCTTACTAGGCAGGAACGCCCCGAGGACCAAAATGAGGCACGCTGCATAGTGCGGCGATCCAAAGCCTACAAAGTCCATGAGGGAGAGCTTTATAAGAAAAACACTACCGGAGTCCTTCAAAGGTGCATCTTCGAAGAGGAAGGGCGGAACCTCCTAGCTGAAATTCATGCCGGACTCGGCGGTCATCACGCTGTAGCCCGGTCCCTTGTAAGCAAGGCCTTCCGTATAGGCTTTTATTGGTCGACGGCCCAGGCAGACGCCCAGGACTTAGTCCAGCGATGCGTCGGTTGCGAGCTCTTTGCAAACCAAAGCCATATGCCACCCACCGCCCTCCAAACTATCCCCATCACTTGGCCCTTCGCGGTCTGGGGGCTTGACATGGTTGGACCCCTTAAAGGCGGAACCCACAAGCAAAAATACTTACTGGTCATGGTGGATAAGTTCACCAAATGGATAGAAGCCAAGCCTGTTAAGACGGCCGAATCCGGACCAGTGATAGACTTTATATCCGGGGTTGTACACCGTTACGGCGTCCCCCACAGCATCGTCACTGATAACGGCATGAACTTTACGACCGACGAGGTAAAACTCTGGTGCAAAAACATGGGCATCAAGCTCGATTATGCTTCCGTCTATCACCCACAAACTAACGGCCAGGTCGAACGTGCAAATGGTCTTATCATGAGCGGCATCAAACCCAGATTAGTGCGGTCCCTCAAGGAATCTAACACGCACTGGGTAGAGGAGCTCGACTCCGTACTCTGGGGGCTGCGGACCACGCCGAATCGCACCACCGGATACACACCATTCTTTATGGTGTACGGCGCAGAGACAGTTTTGCCTTGCGACATAATTCATGACTCACCTCGAGTGCGCATGTACGAAGAAAGAGAAGCCGAGATCAATCGGCAGGACAGTTTGGACGCATTGAAGGAGGAGCGTGACGTGGCAAAAGCCCGTTCCACATTCTATCAACAGCAGGCTCGAAGATACCAAAGCAGAGAAGTACGGGCCAAAAATTACAATGTTGGCGAATTAGTTCTACGCCTGCCGGACAAGAAAAAGGACAAACTCAAGCCCAAGTGGGAAGGTCCCTTCATAATTGACCAAGTCCTGACTGGTGGAGTGTACCGCCTGCGAGATGCATCGGATAACCGACTCGAGCCGAACCCATGGAACGCAGCCCGTCTCCGAAGATTCTATGCCTAGCGCCGGACTCTGTGTTCGTCTCCTTCCTCTGTCCATTTTTTATATACTGTATGTCTTACATTTCTCTCCTTCTCCCCTTCCTTTCTCTTATAGCCTTTAAAGGCTCATCAAATGATGTGCTATTCGCACTCATTAAACCTGGTGGCTTCTTTTACCAGAAGCTTATTTATAAGGGCTTCATGCCCAACACATGTGTGACACTTCCACATGTACCTTTTATTTCACCATTATATGCATCGATATGACTTAAGTTTTGGCCAAGCTGGGTTGCCTGGCTCCTGTGCTTACCCCTACGTTCCCGATTATTCGGCTAGGCGGTAAAGGGAGCACCTCTGCGATAGTTACTGCTGGATCAGCCGGATGTGTACCTCAGACTGGGTGAAGCCGAAAGCTAGCGTTCTTAAGGGAATATTCGGTCGGTGACCTAAAAGATGATCTTTTTACTTATTTATTTATGCGCCCCCAGATGCTTTTTCCTGCGTCTTTTTCGCAGAATGGGCATGCACTTTAGGGCATGCCTCCCAGGGAAAGGAACCCCTAACGGAACTATTCTTCCTGGAAGATGTTTCTTACTAACCATGTAATATAACATAACTAGTCGGGCACTTGTCTGTTCACGCACTAATGACCCCTACGCCTGGTCTCCATGCATTCCCCGGTTCTTATATAACTGCACGGGAATTCAGACACACTCCGGACAGTCAGGTCCCGAGGCTGAAGCGAAAAGGTCGGCCATGACAAACGATCTACAATCCGGATAGAAGGCATTATAAATGTCAATTAAATTACATAGTCATTCTGACTGATTGTATTCCTCTTCAATACCATCTAACAGGCTGTCTAATTTACAGTCCTGCTGGGAATACTTTGCGGCCAATTCTACTTGGCCGTATACTAAGCTTACAGGGATCTCCTTCCCATCGGGCCCCACAGGACCGACCTCGGCCATGTGGTTGGGGTCAGCCTTTGTGTACCGCGTCTTCACCATGGCCCAGGCCTCCCTAGCGCCTTGACGGCAGGCCGATATCTTCCACAATCGGAAGCGCCGCCGTGCTCCCTTTAGCTTCTCCGCAAGCTCTCCAAGACCTTCGGGCACGGAGATGGATGGCCACAGGGCCTGGGCGACGCCTCGCATCACCTTCCAAACTCGCTCGAGCAGTTACGAGAGCTCGGGAAGAAGGTCACCCGTAGGCATCTCCTCTGCAGGACGACCTGTTAGCACACCTACAGACATTACTCTGTTAGTCGACTTCCCCGCCGAACTTTTTTCCTCCAAAGGTTCATTCAAGCACTTACTAAATATGCCGCGCCGAAGCCGCTGATTCTCCTTAATGGAGTCTGACAGCTGGGCACGAACATCTTTCAGCTCGACGCCCAGCTTGGTGTTGGCATCTTGGAGATCGTTCTTCTCCCGCCTCACCTTTGTCAGCACCTTCTCACCAGCCTTCAGCTGGCGTAGGAGGTGTTGCCTTTCCGGATTCAATCCGGCGCCATCTGCAATTTCATTTGTCAGATTCGCACCCATGCCGTGCTTCGCAAAATACTTATCTTTCGAAGTGTATGTTACCAGAGGGGGTCTCCTTGGGCTCCCCTGCCGCGGCTAGTGCGGCCTCAAGTTGGGCTTTGCACTCTTCCAGCTCCTGGGACAGTAGGGAATTCTTTTCTGTAAGAACCTGCATAACATATGATCCTTAAATCAGTTATTCTAACTGTTTCAAGTCTCGGGGGCTACTGGTATATATATAATTACCAAAATTTTCTTACCCGTATGTCTTTTACATATTGCTCTGTGGCTCTGGCTAGACCATTTTGAGTGGCACGGAGGTACGCATCTCCTGAATTAAAGGCATCTAATGCCTCTTGGGAGAAACAAGCATCGTGAAGAATTGTCCGACGACGCCTGTGGTTCATGGCACTCTCCACCTCAGAGTTGGTGGCAGACAACCTGTCCACATCCTCTGTCAGAGGAGCGTCCGGTGCGCGCCTTGTGTTCGCCTCCGGTCCAGGCTTTGGAGCCTGGCTGGTGGAGGCGCGATTGGCAGCCTCTTCGGATATAGTCCGGCGAGGTCTCTTTGTCCTGAAGAGAGCACGAATGTTAACATGCCTTGAGGGTATAACACCTGGGATAAGGGGGCGCACCATACCTTTGCGCTGACGTCTCGATTCGGACTGCACCTCTTTTCTGCCCACGGGGCCCTGCGGCCCCTCGTTGGCTTGTCGCCACAGGTTCGGCCTCCCGTCTCAAAAACCTCCCCTGCAAAGCTCGGTTGTAATCAGGAAACTGAAAACACGAGAGTGCGGACCCCTATTCGGGGTACTGGGACTTCGATCTCAGTTACCTTGGAGGCTGGGATTATCCCTGGGTAATCGGCCGTAATGGCCACCAAGGCGTTGTCCTTGCTCAATTGATGAAACACTCCATCAATCAGCTCCACAGATACGTCCGGATCCTCTTGAGAGGCCGGGTCGAGGGACCGTCCTGGGTCCTCGAGTTGTGGAGGAGGGCTGTTTATTTCTTTAACAGCCTGGCGCAGTTCCTGCGTTGAAGTCGCTAGACTGAATATTTAACGATGGGGATATAAAACGGATGGGCAAGACGCGACCACTTACCCAGCTTGGAGGATTGTACATAGAAAATCCACCCTTCGGGTCGACGCGGAGAAAATCCTCCTCTTCTCCCTTGTACAAAGCGGACAAGGTCTTTGTTAGAGCCACAGCCGAATCCGGCCCCTTACGGCCATAGCGGGTGGCGTCGTCCTCCCCGTTGAAGTCCCACATGGGGTGGCCTCTATACTGTAGCGGCTGCACCCCTTGCATGATGCATGCGGCCATGACCCCGATCATGGTCAGTCCGGAATGAGCTAACGATCTTATCCGGCCCATCAGGTAAATAATGTCCTTGTCACTTTCCCTCTGAGGGCTCCGTGGACGCCAACTTAGGCGCTTCTTTAGTGGGGCACTGTCGAACTCAGGGAGGCCAATCCGGACAGGGTCCGGCAGCGGGACGTCCTCTATGTAAAACCATTCCGAAGGTCAGTCCTCGGACGCCTTCTTTGGGGTTCCAGATAGATATCCGGTCCCGGCGATGCGCCACACTTCAGCTCTGCCCACTTGATATATTGACCCCTTCTTAGAACGGAGCACGAGACAGAATAGCTCTTTCCACAGCCCGAAATGAGCTCAACACCCAAAAACAGCTCACAGAGGGCTACGAAGCCCGCGATATGCAATACAGAGGCAGGCGTAAGATTGTGTAGCTGGAGGCCATAGAACTCCAGGATCCCCCGGAGAAACGGATGGATTGGAAATCCGAGCCCTCTTATTAAATAAGGGACAAGGCATACCCGCTCTCCTTTGGAGGGGTTAGGGGCACTCTCCGCTTGCTCTCCGCCATTATAGATGGCAAGACCGGCTCGAACCGGGACCATATAGGCCGGGGGGAGAAATCCCTTGGTCTGGAGCGTCACTAGCTCGCTATGCGGGATGGAGCATCTCTCCCAATATCCAAGCTTAGGGCTGGAAGGGCGAAGGGAGGAGTTGCGACGGCTGGCCATGGTGGAATGGACCTTTGTCGGATGCGCTCTGATGAACACTCGCGAAGGGGAGAAGGTGTGGTATGGATCTAAATCCTCGTCCCCTTAAATGGGCGGCTCATTTACGCAGCTAGGGGTGTGGATGTAGAAACACTCAGACTTTTCATATTCGTTTGACACATGGGAGACGGCCATTATTGGGCGTAGAAGCCGAGGAGCGCAACATTTACAAGAAACCAGACTTTATTCGACAGGTACACGGAATTTGAAGGAGAACCCGCCTTGCAATGCCGAAGACAAACTGCGCGCCGGACTCATCGTCATTGAAGCCTGGTTCGGGGCCTACTCAGGGAGTCCTGGATTAGGGGGTGTCCGGATGGCTGGACTATACCTTCAGCCGGACTCCTGGATTATGAAGGTACAAGATTGAAGACTTCGTCCTGTGTCCGGAAGGGACTTTCCTTGGTGTGGAAGTCAAGCTTGGTGATACGGATATATAGATCTCCTACCATTGTAACCCACTTTGTGTAACCCTAACCCTCTCCGGTGTCTATATAAACCGGAGGATTTTAGTCCGTAGGACAACATACAGAACAACAATCATACCATAGGCTAGCTTCTAGGGTTAGGCCTCTCCAATCTTGTGGTAGATCTACTCTTGTACTACCCATATCATCAACATTAATCAAGCAGGACATAGGGTTTTACCTCCATCAAGAGGGCCCGAACCTGGGTAAAACTTCGTGTCCCTTGTCTCCTGTTACCATCTGGCCTAGACGCACAGTTCGGGACCCCCTACCCGAGATCCGCCGATTTTGACACCAACACCCTCCTTTCCAGTTTATGGCTCAATTTCAAAATCTCTCCAACCAAGATAGATGGTGAGTGGTCGAATTATTTTCGTACTCCTAGTTTGCACAAGTAATTAGTATGCTCGTTTTTCTCAAGAATTTATGTTTACCGAGGCATTAATTAGAATGAATGCATGAATGACGACTAAATTTCCATGAACTTCTACATGCATTGGTGAGTTTTCTCTTGACACTGCTTGCATCGGGTGATCTAACGCACCTCGAAATCCAACATGTGATGGTACTACTACAAGTAGTAGAATTGAGACTTATAAAACGGAAAAACGAATGTTTTTTAGATGAGCCCTACAAACCCTAGTGGGTACGTACTCTGTAAAATCAGATTTTCCCAAAACTAAGTCACTTAACCTTTATTCGCTTGTTTCCCTTCCTGCCTCCTTTCCTCGAACAAACTATGCCAAACTCCCCTGCCTGCCGCGCGGGAAAAGACCCTCCCTCGCCTTTTTTAGTCCGGGTTTGTATCGATGGATCGTGCAAAGCAGCAAAAACCCAAGCCGTGTCTTGTACTCCTCCTTCGACGCTCACTTTCATGAATTATGTACTTCCTGTCGCCGACATGTGGGACATATAGCAACCGGGTCAACGTGTCAAGCACCAAATAACAGTGCAGAATAGCAGGGGGACGCACCCCAGTCGTACCGCCCCAGTAGTAGTAGTAATGAGCAATGAGACATCAAATCACAATGCCGCACCTTCCCAGACAGACGAAGCAACCATTATTTCACACTTCGGATCGCCATCATCTCAAACCACGTCATATTGCTTCTGCCTCCAAAGGGACACGCGCATCGCCTTGGCACATCATGACACGTGGGACCGCATGACAGGCCATGCTCCCCCGCCGATCGCTCGGTAAAAGCACCTCATTTTTACTACTATACTTCCTCCGTATCGGTTTACATGGCATGCACGTCGTTCTAGATTGAGAATTTAACTGGTTATATATGTGATGAACAGTATATGCTTAGAAACTACATCCGCTTAATAATCCAATGATATACTTTTTGTGACATAGTAACTCATATTTAGTTAGTCAAATGGATGACCCAGAACTACGTGCACGCCCTATAAACCGAGACGCCTAAAAAAACAAGACGGAGAGGGTAGTTCAGTACGTATCTTTTTAGATCAATATAGTAGGGATTCACCAAGGAGCAAAACCAAGTGGTAGGCTGCACCTGTCGTGTTGGCATAGCAACTCAAGCAGGGTTAGTCCGCACACGAAATGGCGACACACTTAACAGGACCCCTTTGGCCGACATGTGGCTCATCCACCATCTTGTTCCACGTGCGATGCACCAAATTACTGTTCGGAGCAGCGGTTGGAATTGGAGGCACCCCGGTCGTAGCGCCGTAGTAGTAGAAAATGAGCGATGAGGGGTCGAATCACAAAGCCCCACCTTTCTCGCATTAAGCTGGACGGACGAAGCAACCATCATTTCACTCTAGGGCGCAAGAGCATAAAGAAAAGAGAAAATCAATGATGCGTGCGGCAGCTACCTAGGGCACCCTAGGGTAGGGGTCTCCACTACAGATCATTTTTTGAAAGCGCCTCCACTACAAATCGGCTTCTCCCTCGTCCTCTTGAAGAAAACCGATGATGTGTGCGGCAGTAGGGTTTGTAGGAGCACTACCATGGCGTGCGGGGCCACGTCGTAGTAAATGGGAGAGGGATTGAGTTCGAGTTGATGCCTTAAATATGTGTGGGCCGCTTGGTTTTAGGGGAACGAGGCATCATTTTGGGTTCGGAGACTAGTGGAGATATAGTACGTACAAAAAATTGTGGACGTAGGTTCGACCGAAAGGCAATGATGCATGGGCCCTGCATTTTGATATACCCGGGACCGCGTGAGATTTGCTACTCTACTCAAAACTAGTAAGGTACACATGCATTGAACACATGAGATTTTGAAACCAAATTATGAATAAATACACACTATAGCATGTCAAGCTTTGAGTCATATATGCATGATGTAGATGTTCGTTTAGTTCTTATAGTTCATCTCATTCAAAATCAATTAGTTTTATAAAAATGTTAAGATTCATGGGGTTGTGCATTATAAAGCATAAAGTAAAAAAACAAATAATGGCAATTCATTTAGAAAAGAATCAATTATGATACGGAAGATTCTAGAACAAAGGAGAAGTGCTTGTGTTTTGAGGTTTGTGCATTATGCTTAAGTTCAACCATGGAGCCTTCTAAATTGTACATGTGGCAGATCTGGTGGATTGTTGATGATATCCAACGGCCAGTAGTGCTCGGATTTGCCAACTCTGCACTGTCGGATTAGCTTCATCCAGCGACCATCTTTCAAAATTATTCGCACACTATATAGTTCTTGTGCCATAGTTGCATGTCTTGGAAAAAAGCTACTAGTGGGTTGTACTAGCTATTTAGGAATAGAAGATGTATACATGGAAGTTGTAGGGAAAGAGATGACATGGAGTATCTCAATTCCTATGAGTAGGGATTGGAAAAGATATCATTTGGTTCACATCATAGGAACTTTTCTATTGAATCTAGAGATGACATGTATCTCAATTCCTATGAGGAGGGATTAGAAAAGAGATGTAATTTGGTTCATATCACAGGAACTTTTCTATTGAATATACGCTGATGCTTATTTTCCTTTGAAATTATGGGAGTATAGGAATCCATTCATATGGACCAAGTGGCTCTAAATCTATAGAAATGATATCATGTTTATTTCCTTTGAAATGTGGAGTATATGAATCTATTCCTATGATCCAATTGGCTCTAAAGTAAAAAATCATATAAAAATCATATCATATAGAGTTCCTATGATATTCCTCCACACCAAAGGATGGTTGAAATTAATGTAGGTGATATGATGGTCTTTCTTTGTAGACTCCTCCCCCATATTTATAGTTACCTCTCGAAGATGAATGAAATGATATATACAGGGTATTCTACATGTGCAATTTGGTACACGAAAACTCGGTAAAAGTTTGTGAGGTTCGAATTTTCAATAAAGCTATATGCACTGCATTTTGGAATGGAGGGAGCATACGACAGTTGCTAACACTCACGTGGAAGATTTGTGTGTAGGGGGAGTGGCTGTTCTGTTAAATGACATGGCAAAACTGACACTGTTGGATGCCGATCTAACGGTTCTTACGGAGTTCGTCAGGAAAAGGCTTGTGGCGAACGTTTGTCGGATAATGATTTATGAACACATGCATTGCATTGATACGTGCCCCCTCTCTCTCACGCACACGCACCCTCATGAGTCACGACTCTCTCGAGTCCTCTCGCACCCATCGTCTATCTGCAGGTAGACGTCACACACATATGTGCTCTTCACACCCTACCCTCAGAACTTCTAAAAAACAAAAGACGTCGCGCACATTTTATTTTAGCTCACACGTCACACACTTATACTATTACTCTTGTGGCGAACATTCTTTGGGCATATATGTTGTACTCTCACGAAGAGAAGCGGTGCATACACGCACTAGTTCTCTCACACCCACTCACGGGTACACGTAGGAGCGCATTTTTTGAAGTTGGTACAACAAAATCACTCCACTATATATATAAGCAGGAGCCTTAGCGCTTGCTTTACTAGGGTTCCTCCCGTTCACTCTCTCATGCTCTCCAGGTCTAAGCAAGACATAGGTGGCCACACTCTCTCTCAGCTCATGTCTAGTCACAAATCCGCCCGGACAACCTCGACCGGGGCTGGGGTGTAGGTGCATCGTTCACGCTGTCATCGGCGGCGAGGGAGGAGACCAACGGCTGCCCACGCGTCCCGATTGGCGACCATGCCGTTCTCTCCGAGAGAGCGCCGGCTCGGGAGGGCCTTCGACCCCTTCTGCCTCCTTGCGGTATTGTGGCCAAGATGCGGCCTCCTGACGTCGTCTTTGCCACATGCCGCCGACCCTTAGGTATATATTCCTTCGAAACCCGCCTTGCTCTACTGCCTCAGCTCCCCACTTGCCTTCGTGTGGATCTTTTTCTACTTTCGTCCGCTGTTCCAAAGCCACCTAGACTTTTACTATTATTAGAGGTAAAGCTAGTTCATATAGTCGACTCTAAGAGTTGGTTCAAACAGGGAAGAAAGTGGGAAAGCTGTAGCATGAATCTAGGACTTGGTTCTAAGAGGAAATGGGGTAAAGTAGTAGATACTGGCTAACCAACCGGACTCTTCGTTGATAAGACGAAGAAAGCATGGTGGATGGCGAAGGGTGGGGGGAAGTGGACCTATCTCTTGGTTGAAAAAGGAAAGAAAGTGACCGGTGTTGGAGGACAACGCAAATGAGAATGAGCAGGTCTAGATTTCCTGTGCTCACATAGGAAAATGTCACCGAGGAGTTAAAAAATGGGACAAATGTAGACATGTTGCCTGAGTGTTTACCGCTCTCGGCAACCACATCTGCCTCACCACTTTATGCCCCTGCTGTCCCTACGCCCATATCGCTACCGTTAATGTAAAATCACATGAAGCATTAAGTAATGCCACCTAATGTCACTATAAGTAATGGTCTAGTGTCATCGACAAATTGAAGCAATGCCACCACTATTTTATGAAGTGCTTCCGTCTTGCTTTATTTCCCGTGAATTGTGTTTTTGCAGTTACACTTAAATCTCACACCGCTAACATTGCTTCATCCCAGTGGAACTGCACAAATTTGATTGCACATTTACTGACCATGTGCTACTCTCATGACAGTAATACTAATGTTATTATTCTGCATGTTAATCAAGTGGCAGTGTTGATGTGATGTGATGCTACTTACTGAAGGACACTTTCATACTGTCAATCTAGTGCCAATTATAACACAATAGATGCTGCTGTTAATCATACGCCACTGCAAATATCTGTCACTGTTTAAATAATCGTATTTCGTATTTGTGCAAATAGGGATGTCTGTCTCCATATCATTTTAGGATGTCTATCTCCGTATCGTTTCTGTCCGCGCAATCAACAGCACACACCTCAGTTTTAGTAGAACTGCACAAAATGATAGGGCTATCCCTCGTTGTCGTCGTCTAACCACCCCTCTTCCAGGTATTCCTACATTGGTAGTTACTAGGTAGAATGACCAACATAATATAAAAGAAGCTGATTCGTACGTTTTACTTCCTGATTGCAGTGTAGGGACAAGCGAAAACAACTGCATCCTAGTCCGGAATGCACTTTCTACCAGTTCATCCATGGACCAAGGACTAGCTGGCACGGCTGCACGGCTGTTTTTTGGACAGGTGCGCGGACAAGAGGCATTGTGGTCTGCTTATTTCTGCAAATAGCGGTTCTTAAATTTAGTGGAATGCACAAGACTTTCAGTTGGTCAGTACACTACATGGTTCAATTCAGCATTCCAGCTGAGAACACAATTATAATTGGTTATTTTGGAATGAGAGAACCTAACCCTGGATGGTGGCAACAAGAAAAAACCAGAGTGAACTCCAGGAAATTTAAGCCTGCTGGGAGGCCCTTTGCTCAGAGAAGCCATGCTTGTTTTTTCTTGATTTGTAAACCTTCTCACAACTTTGTCTTTTGCTGTGAACTAGTATATGTTTGTTATGTTCTATGAATCATTGAGATGTATAAAATAGCTTAACTTATGCTTTTCAAGTTTTTTATGAAGCCGAGTTTAATGTGAGTGTTCCACATGAACGTTGGACTAGCGTGTGAACGTTTCGAATTTACATTGTGGCCTCAGTTAACTACATGAACCACTATAACAAGATACATAGTTGCTTATATGTCAGACAACAGATTGTTGATTGTTACCTGGTCGATAGCCTAGTGTTGAAGCGAGTTGAGCCAATGTGTCATGTTTTGCACAACTGCTTACAAGTGGGGTAGCACCAACAGTGTTTACAATTACTTGTGAATACGTCGACACACAGTTCTCGAACGAGTACTCTATTTCATCAAAACACACACTGCTCGTATGATAAACCGTGACAACTTATGTCTTACCATGCCATATTCATTAAAAAACTAGTGAGGACGCATCTATTTCGGCAACAATTATGATGGTTCTCACATGATTCACGGGCATAGAAAAGTAGCAGCAGTTCCCATAGATGGATTCAAACAGAGTACTAGCCCCAGAGGGCTCGATAACATGCAAGGTTCGGATAATTAGACACAATCCAAACTACTATTAAACACTAGATGGGGCAACTATTTCATGCCTCGATCTAATTTGGGCTGGACACAAGACGGACCTTGCCATGAACATCATCGAGGACGTCCGGCAGCAGCTCAATCCTGTGAACCTTCATGAAGACAACCTTGTGGCCTTGACACTCATAAACTTGTTTGTGGAGGCATGCCACGTCATCTTCCTGTGTAAGCTTGACAAGAACAGTATGCCTCACAAACGAAGGAGTAGCTTTGAACTTCTTGTGCTTCGGTACACCCTAGACAACACGCCTGACAACAATGAGGCTGGAATACAACTCTTCATTGGTATAAGCGCAAATGGCTTCCAGGATCCAACAGCCTAAAAACTCTGTTTTCCCAGTGTGTATATTCAGGTCATCCGCCTCATAGCGAGTGACATGTACAACCACACAATCCTTGTCTGCATCAGGGCTCTAATTGAAACAGAAACAAATTCTGAATTACTTTCCAGTATAAGAAACACAAGTTATTTAAACCACTATGTATAGCATGGCATCGAAGCTAATAAAATTTTGCATTATTCATCACCACATACTTAGATGAAAAACCACAATCGAGATCAGCAAAGAAGAAAATCACCTTGGGCAACTCAGCCG
>NC_041392.1:176134156-176162618 GCF_002162155.2 Triticum dicoccoides
TCCTGCAGTGCCATGGGGCTGTAACCTCAAACTGGGTGTTGACCATCTCAATAGTGGCCGTGAGCATATCTGGGGTCAGCTCGGTGGCTGCCTCCATCTTCTTGGAGCTCTCTGTCTCGTGGGGATCAGCCTCCCGCATCTTCTCCAATATCGGCAAATCTTTTCCTGGTTCTCCTTGGTCCATCATGAAAAACTGACGAATACTAGGAGACCACTGAAAGGAAAACACAATCGCAATGACAATGAAACAAAAAAGAGAGTGAGGATCGGTTACTGCTTTGCAAAAGTTCTTCTTTTTTTCTCTGAACAAAAATATACCAACATCACGGATCTGCTTACCTTCCCTTCGTTGGGAGAGAAGAACAGTGGCAGATGCGAGTGTTGCCTTTCTTGAAGATGGTGACGGAGAAGGGGATTCAGCGAAGAGTGAAATGATGGTTGCTTCGTCCGTCAAACTTAGACTACGGGGAGGTGGGGTTTTGTGATACGACGACTCATTACTGCCGCACTACGACCGGGGTGACTCTCCGCCTGCATACTGCCTTCTAATTTGGTGGATGGCATTTGGGCCCACGTGCTGCATGGCCCGCATGTCGGTGAACAAAAGTATAACGGCATTCAGTAGATGGAGACGTTTTGATGACCTAGGAGGAGCCAGAAGCGGTATTGTATCCACTGTACTAGAGTAATTGTTTTTCTGGGTAGCTGTAGAGTGTCTCCACTATACTAGTAGTAATTGTTTCTCTGGGCCCAAGACAAAACAACCCATCCACCTTAGTAAATAGTAAAATCAATTCAAAAGTCCATATATTTACTGAATTAGAGGCGCTAACCACACCCAGCACACCGCCCCCCAAAAAACCTGGGTGTTCTTCTTCCTCCTCACTCCCACCCACCTCACGTCAGCTCGCTCCACTCGTACCCCCAAATTCCTCACCTCACTCCTACAGAAAACCCCAGCTCCCCTTCTTCCTCACTACTACAAAAAAAACCCAGCTCCCCTTCTTCTTCACTCTCACTACAACTAGGCTCGTCATTCGTTACTCTGCTCAAATCCATGAGCGCAACACGACGCCCTCGAGGAAAATGGAGTCGGCTGATCCCAGTGCCAAGAAGACGAGGCTCCCGCCAGTGGCGACGCCTGTTGTAGATCCCGCGCCTGGCAGCGCGGGGAGAAGCGGCGACCCCACCCCTACTGGATCCCAGGAACCCGTAGAATCTCGGGTGAACCACATCAGCGATCTCCCGGACGTCGTCCTTGGGGAGATCATCTCGCTTCTCCCCACCAAGGATTGCTGCCGCACCCAAGTCCTCTCAATTCAGTGGCGCGTTGTGCCCCTTAATCTCGACTATCGTCAGCTATCTCTCTTCAGTGATTTTGAAATCCCTAGAGCCATCATCTCCTCCCACCAGGGCTCCGTTCAAAGCCTCTGCATCCCGTCATGCTACCTGAGCAAGCATACCATGCCCTGCACGGTGGACGCCTGACTGAAATCCCCTGAATTCATAGAACTACAGCTGCTTGAGTTCTACTATTCCCCTGGAAATCACCTACCAGATACCGAACGCCATCTACCTGTGCCCTCAGCACCGATGTCCATCTCGCGGTTTTCCTCCTCTCTCCACACCACCACCTTTGAGCTATGCAACCTAGCAGGCAATCTGGTACTAAACCTTCGACTCCCATTTCTCAAGAAACTTTCACTTGTGCGGTTTCGTATATTGGAGGCCTCATTGCATAGCATCATCCACTCCAGTTGCCCTGCCCTGGAGTGCTTGGCGCTTGTTTTCACAGTTAGAATCGGTTGTCTCCAAATAAAGTCGCCTAACCTTGTAAGAATTGGAATTTCTTTTGACGGAAGGCAGCTCATCATCCAAGATGCCCCTTCACTTCAAAGATTGATCCTTGATTCTAGTTATTCACCGTTGCAAATAACCGTCCTCCCCGCGCCTAAACTGGAGACCTTGAGTGTAATACATGATCTCTGTGCTCATTTCAATATGGTGTTTGGCTCCACAGTTCTTTAGGTACTTTATATTATCATCTAGACTTGTAACCATAAGCTGCATTTTAAATTTCTGCGCATAAGTTATATGTCATCTTGGAGTACACATTTTGTACTACTATTATGTTCTATGCTCAATGAAGAGTTTCTCCATGGATGGCCTATTAATGGTGTTGGATTCTGTCAAGATCTTATATATCCAAATGAATAGTTTTGATCTGAACAAGATTATTGGCTTGCTGCAATGCTTTCCATGTCTGGAGAAGTTGTATATAAAGGTGATAATTTCACGCACATTGGAAGCCCGCATATAGTGTACTAGAATTAACCGTTCAGCTGTTGCTCTTTCGACACTCTTTTTTTAGACCTTAACTATTTTCAATCTTCATGTCTATTTAGGCAACAGGACGGGGTAAGAAAGTTATAACCAATCGGTGGATTCGTAAGCATCGGGATTTTCTCACTTCTCATGAGATTCGATTGAAGACAATAACGCTAGAACGATATGTAGCCAACCATGCAAACACTAGATTTGTCACATTCTTCCTGCTGAATGCGATGTTACTATTGTCCATCAGGCTTAAGTTTATCAGCAGCATGGTTTTGACGGATGGGTATGTGGAAGAGCAAAAAAAGAGTTTCAGGTGGGCAAAAGAGCTTCTGAACGTGTTGGGCTTCTATTTCCAACATATTGTGGTCATAATCCAGTAAATTTTACGACCCCAGATGTTCATTCTATGGACCTGACCGATCCATTTGACTGTGACTGCCGAAAACAGCGCTAGAGTTAGATGTTGTTGCCCTTTTCAACCTGTGTTTTTTTGTAAACCTGATGAACAATTAAACCTTGTGCTTTTGTACAATTTGTAAGCTGGAGTTAGATGTTCTTGCCCTTTTCAACTCGGCTGTGACTGTCATATTTTCTTTGAAGCAAGGCAAATGGCTTGCCAGTCATTTAATTTAGAGTGAAATATTGTAACAACTAACAAATCCCAACCAAGGTAAATAACATCACTCTCGTCGGCTGCTTGAGCTTGCTGTGCATTATAGAAGCCAAGTGATTATCCCCCACCAGCACCCACAAACTTATTTCGAACTAGCACATCAAATGGGCTATAAATTTTCATAGGAAAGGTTGCATGACCATGATAGATTTGGATTCTGACATTTGGGACCCGCGAGGAAATAGCCTATCCAAGGTGGTATCGACTTACTAGCCAGTCAACAAACGATTCTGCCTACTAGCCGTTGGATTGACATCCAACATCTGTCGTGTATCCTCTATCTCTTGTCTTCTTCTTTCTCCAGCCACCCAAACCAAACCACACCGTCGGCTCTGCCTGCTCCCGCCTCCCATGGCTGGCTGCGCCTCCGCCGCCCTACCGTACGTACCCTACAACGTTGGCCAGTCCCTCCCTCTATTTCCCCACATGTCTTGTTATTCTCCGGCGACGTCAGCCCCAACACGCACCCGCACCTGAACCAGTCAACCCTCGTACTCCCCTCCACCTATGACTGGACCAGCGCATCTTCCATGCCTCCTGTTCGTTCTGTCCGAGGCCTCACCGTCGTCCCCCGCCTTGCGGCCTTGGTTCGCTCGCTGTGCATGGTGCGCCGCCCTCTTGCATTGTCAACGTCGTCAATAACCGAGAGGAACAAGGAGATGACTGTACTTGGAGAGGATGACAATAGGGACCCACCAGTGTCATGGCAGTACGCAAGCAAGTGCCTCTATATTAAAAGCCCAAAATATGGTTCCTCCTAATGGTTGGCCATCTGGGGCTCACGCCATTGTCAACATAGTCAATAAACGAGAGAATTACACTACGAGCGGCTGACACCAGGGACCCAGCAGGTCGCGCGGTTTATTTTTTTCTTGAGGAACAAACAGTTGTTATTTATACTAGTTTTAGCGACGGATCAGGGTAACAACGGGGCTGTCCGGGGGTTGTGGCTCGTCTAGCCAGGGTTTTATTTATGTTTACCACATCATGAGACCAGTTGTGTTTTTTTCTTGCTAAAAATGGCTAGCCCAGTTCTATTTTTTTAAGAAATACCCAAACTAGGCCTACTTGCTTTATCAGCCCTGCTGGGCAGCAAATCTTTCAAGACGAGGAGAGTTTCCTTCGATTTGCCCAGAAATGGGCTATACATTTTTAGAACACATCAAACCGGGAATTAGTTTCAATTTTTTTCATTACAAGATTTTAAATTCCATTGATTTTTATGTGTGGACAATTATTTGGATTTTATATTTATATAAATTATTTTTCAAAATAGTTTGAATGTGAATCAATATTTCGGGATTAAAAACAATTGACCGCACCGAAATATGCAAAATTTCATATAATTTTTAACCATGGCCACAATATGGGGTGTAATGCTAACAAAAAGAAGATGGGCTCTAAAAAAATTCTTAAGAATTAGCAAATGGGATGTACATTATTAGAAATAATGCACACGAGAGCAGTGACTGCTGGATGTCCATCTAACGGCTCTCGTGCTTCTTCAATCTCTGCTCTTCCTGCTCCAGCCGCTCAAACAAGCACCGGGGGACTACCTACTCTCTCCTCCCGCGGCCGGCTATGCTGCCGCCCAGGCCTCACCGCCCCACCGTACTCCCATCGCTGGCCTAGCCATCCCTCTACTCACCCACACCTGTTATTATTCTCCGGGGACGGCAGACGAACCAGTAAACCCTCGTACTCCTCCGCGTGGGAAACAACTGCCGAGTCTTCCCTGGCTCTGTGTCGTTCCCTTCCTAGGCCTCACCGTAGTCCACCGCCCTGGTGCTCTCGGTGCGGCCTGGTCAATGTGGTCAATGGGCATCCATCGGAAGTGGACTGTACATGGAGAGGCTGACAGCTGGGTCCACGGCCGCACACAAGGAAATGCCTCCTTATTACGCGCAAAATAATGATTCCTCCACCTGACAGCTAGGACCCACGGGAAGGGCTTCTGTATTTCACGAAAAAAAAATCCCCCTGCTGACAGGTCGGACCCACCAGCTATATCTTCGCACACAAGGAAGTGCCTCCTTATTACGCACAAAAAAATGAATACCCCTACTAGCTGGGACCCACCATAGTGGGTGGCTAACTTGTGGGCCTACTAAGTTGACAGGGACGGAGGGCTTTGTCAACTTAGTCAATATGAACGGTTCTAGCTCCAGTGATCGTACGATGTCCATCCAACGGCCATAGTGCTTCTTCAACCTCTGGTCTTCTTGCTCCAGCCGCCCAAAGCAGTGCCGGTTGTGCCGTCTGCTCCTGCCTCCCGTGGTTGGTTGTGTTGCCACGGAGGCTCACTGCCCCCATACTACTCCCACCATTGGCCAGGCCATCCCTCCACTCACCCACACCCCCTATTATTCTGGGTGACGACAGACTCACACTGCAGCCGAACCAGTGAACCCTCGTACTCCTCTCCGCATGGGCATCCACTGCCGCGTCTTCCCCGGCTCCGTGTTGTCCCCTTCCTAGGCCTTGCCGTCATCCACCACCTTGGTGCTCTCGGCATGGCATGGTCAATGTGGTCAACGACTGACTTCCATCGGAAGAGTATGGTACGTGGAGAGGCTGACAGCTGGGTCCACGGCCGCAGCTGGGTCCACGGCCACAACCCAGTTTTTTGTGATTTGCCAAGTAAGTCACTTTGTCAGGTCTATTGGCTGCAAATCTTTCAAGACGAGGAGAGCTTCATTCGCCTGGCCGAGAAAATGGCCTATTAGTAATGAGAAATGGGTTGTACATATTTAAAACACATCAAACCGGCAATTAGTTTCAAATTTCTTTTTTCATTTCGAGATTTTAAATTGCATTGATTTTTATGCATGGACAATTTGTTGGATTTTATATTGATATACATTTACTTCTAAAATCAGTTTGAATGTGACTCGAAATTTTGGGATTAAAAACAGTTCGTACCGCACCGAAATATGCAAAATTTCGTACAATTTTTTAACCGTGGCCACAATATGGAGTGTAATGCTAACAAAAAGAATATGGGCTCCAAAAAACCTTAAGAATTAGCAAATGGGCTATAAATTATTAGAAATAATGGCAGATGGGTTGTATGCTGTTTTCCAAAGATTTGAGGCTTTCCTAAAAAAAGGTTGATGCACAAGCAGTGACTGTTGGATGTTCATCCCACGGCCGTCGTGCTTCTTCAATCTCTACTCTTCCGGCTCCAGCCGCTCAAACAAGCACCGACGGGACTGCCTGCTCCCTCCTCCCCGCGGCTGGCTGTGCTGCCGCGCAGGCCTCACCGCCCCACCGTACTCCCATCGCTCGCCTAACCATCCCTCTACTCACCCACACCTGCTGTTATTCTCCGGCGATGGTAGACGAACCAGTAAACCCTCGTACAGTCGTACTCCCCTCCACGTGGGAAACAACTACCGAGTCTTCCCTAGCTCCATGTCGTTCCCTTCCTAGGCCTTGTTGTCGTACACCGTCCTAGTGCTCTCGGCGCGGCCTGGTCAACATGGTCAACGACCAACATGCATCTGAAGTGGATTGTACGCGGAGAGGCTGACAACTGGGTCCATGGCCGCACGCAAGGAAATGCCTCCTTATTATGCGCAAAATAATGATTCCTCCACCTGACATCCGGGACCCACCGAAAGGGCCTCTGTATTTCGCGAAAAAATGTTACCTCCGCTGACATCTCAGACCCACCAGCTATATCTTCGCACGCAAGGAAGTACCTCCTTATTATGCACAAAAAAATGAATACTCCCCCTACTAGCTGGGACCTAGTATAGTGGCAGGCTGACTTGTGGGCCTACTAAGTTGACGGGGACGGAGTGTCACATCCCTGGTTCTGGCCTGATCTATGCTTGCTTCCATGTGTGCATCATGTTTAAATTCGAATGAAATTTGAATTGAGGAATTTTCAAAAGCCTCAGGAAACCTCTAAAAATAACCAACATTTAAATCTTCTCAAAGGAGTCCAAGAAAATGTTCCTGTTATTCCATAGAAATATTGGTAAGAGGTAAAATTCAAACCAATATTTTTGGAGTCACAGAGATAATTATTTTGGCCATTTGAATTAATTCAATAACTATTTGCTTTGGATTCATATTTAATATATATTAAATATGACTCCAATAATTCTGGAAGTTTGTGAGTGGCTTTGTATATATTTTAGCAAGCCACATAAAAACCTACAGAATTTATCAAAATGATTTAGTTGCTAAACTAAATCAAAACAGAGGAAGAAAAAAATAGAAAACAGAACAGAAATATATATAAAAAAAGAGCAGAAGCCCACCTGGTGGCCCAACAGGACCGGCCCAGCGCGGCCCAGCCTACCCTTTTCCTGTCGTCTTCCTCCCCTCGCACCGAAGCAGCTCGGTGGCGAGCGCTGGCGATGCCCCGGCCACCTCCTGCTTGCCGCCTTCCCCTCGTCGCCCTCGACTCCATCCGCGACGCCACGCAGCCCCTGGCCCTTCTCACTCCCTCTGTGCTCCTCCCCCTTCTCTGCTCTCTCCCGCAGCACCACCGACACGCCACCATCGCCGCCGACGCCGATTGCCGCAGCCACCGGCCACCCCTCGCCCTCCCGCTGAGCTCAGGAGCTCCGCCACTCCATCCTCGACCCACCCCACCGAGCCACCTCCCTCCAGAAGCCCCCGAACGACCTCACCGGGCTCGTCTTCTACCTCGGACCCGCTGGCCATCACCGTCAAATTCGTCGGCTCCGGACCCTCCCCGACCTCGCCGAGTGTTCCGTCGTCATCGCGGTGAGCCCCGTCGTGTTTCCCCTCTCTCCATTCGCTCGCCCCCATGCTGTACCCGCCGTCTCACCGCAACCGGAGCTCGCTGCCGCCGGCCATGTTGCCGTCGCGGCCATGGCTTGTTTCGGTCGCGTCCGAGCATGGCTTTGAGCTCGTGGGGCTCACAGGAAGCCCATGCGCAGCTCAGCTTGTCCAAAACCCCACCAGGGCCTCGCGCCGTTACCACCCGAACTCCGGCGCCGCCGCGAGCTCCGTTCCGGCGAGCCCCGGCGTTCCCGTAGCCTCCCACCTACCCCATCAGATGTGGGAGAGCCCGGGCTACGCCCCGGTGCCCTCAGCCGCCGCCTCCGTCGCCTTTAGCGCAAGTCCGGCGTGCCCCCGCCGTGCTCTGTGGTCGTCGCCGGCTAATCTCCGGCCAGCTGACGTGGCTGGCTTAATTAGCCACTAACCACCGCATCGTGTCACAGACAGCCGGGCCCCACCGCCTAACTAACCAGCTAACTAAAATAGATTAGGTTTAATCTAATTGCAGTGGCCCCACGCGTCAGCTTTGACCGCGCTGACGTGGCCTTTGACCCGGCCCCACCTGTCATTGACACTAACCAGCCCTGTGTCACTGACGTGTGGCCCCCACACGTCAGGTTTGACTCTGGGCGACCCAGTTGACCTGCTGACCTCAGCCTTACGCCATGCTGACGCAATATTCCTTTTCTGGAATTTAGTTTATTTTATAAATAATCAGAAAATTCCAGAAAATTGTATAAACTTCTAAAATTCATAGAAATTCAACCGTAACTCCAAATTAAATAAATTATATATGAAAAATTATCAGAAAAATTCAAGGAATCCATCTGTACCATTTTCATGCATGTTAGAACAACTTATAGCTGCTGTTTAGCACAAATCAATTAAATGGCATTTGAATAATCACATATGGAGTTTGAATTTGAATCTTGTATTCAAACCAACTTCATTTAATCTGTTGCTAGTTGCATTAGCTCAAAACACATTCATATTGCCATGTCATGAGCATGCATCATATTGTGCATTGCATTGATTGTATTTCTTCCTTGTTGCCGGTATCTGTTCCCTCCCGATAGACGATGTTCCGACGTTGTGATCGTTGACACTGATGAAGACTCAATGTTATCTTCAGAAGTGCCAGGCAAGCAAAACCCCCTTGTTCATTCCGATAAAATCCCACTCTCTCGCTCCTGCTCTCTTTTACTGCATTAGGACAACAACGACATATTTGTTACTTGCCGCGGTAGCTGAACCCCTTCATCCTTTGCATGACCTGTCATTGCCACAGTAAATAGATGAAACCCACTAGCATGAGTAGGAGTTGTTTGAGCCCTGATGTGCCTACTCATTCATGCTTGTTTGTCATGCCTGCTATTGCTTAGAGTTGAGTCAGGTCTGAATCATCGGGGATGAATCAGAGGTGTGTGAACATGTCCTACTGTGTGTGAGCTAAGTGTGTGAACACGATTTGGTAAAGGTAGCGGCGAGAGGCCATGTAGGAGTACATGGTGGGTTGTCTCATTGCAGCCGTCCTCAGGAACTGAGTTCTGTGTTTGTGATCCATGAACAGCTACTACCACACATTGGGATCCTTAATTGAGTCTCCCGACTTATTAATCAACATGATCTCTGTCCAGGAGTTGCAACTAGTTTCTGGTGTTTGTAGGTAGTGTTAGTAGTCTACCAAGTGGCACCCGGTACAGGTGGGCTTGGGACAGACTAGGCACAGTGGCCCGATGTACCAAGTAGCACCCGGATGGTGGGCTTGGGAACCCTGCTCACATCGTTTGGGGCCGTGAGCGACACCCCGGCCGGATCTCCTTGCGGATGGAACCCGAATAGGCGATAAACCTGGACTAGAGACTTGTTCGGTTAGTCAGGTCGTGGCCGACTCCCTCGCCCGGCTTCCGCTTGAAGGTTGCTGAGGTACATGACGTGTACAGGGCGATAAGTGGCGAGAGCGTGTGTGAAGAAGTACACCCCTGCAGGGTTATCATTATCTATTCGAATAGCCGGATTTCTCGGATATGGAAACTTGGACCCCTTGCATAGTTCATAGACAAGTGAAAGTGGATACTTTAAAATACGCAAGATAAGCGTGAGTGCTATGGATGGCGTTCTCGTAGGGAGACGGGAGCGGATCCATAATGGTGTATTGATATGGTGAATATGTGGACTCGTGTGCGCCACCTCAAAAGAGTTACTTGCAGTCGTAGTTCAGGATAGCCACCGAGTCAAAGCTGGCTTGCTGCAGTTAAACCCCACCATCCCTTTGTTGATAATGATGCATATGTAGTTAGTTCTGATGTAAGTCTTGCTGGGTACATTTGTACTCACGTTTGCCTATTTTATGTTTTTGCAGAGAGACTTCAGTCTCACTAGTAGTTCCGCTTGGACTTCGACGTTTAGCTTGTTACCTCAGCTACGATCTTGTGCCCTCGGCAGGATCTGGTAGATAGTCAGGCTTCTCAGCCTTTTTCATTTCTAGATGTCTGTACTCAGACATTGTTAAGCTTCCGCATGTGCTTTGACTTGTATGCTCTAAATGTTGGGTCATGAGACCCCTGTTTGTAATATCTCGCTCCTCGGAGCCTATTGATAAATACTTGAGTCGTAGAGTCATGTTGTGATGCCATGTTGTATTTGCACATATCGAGCATATTGTGTGTATGTTATTGAAATGCTTGGTATGTGTGGGATCTGGCTATCTAGTTGTTTATCCTTAGTAGCCTCTCTTACCGGGAAATGTCTCCTAGTGTTTCCACTGAGCCATGGTAGCTTTCTACTGCTCTGGAACACTTAGGCTGGCCGGCATGTGTCCTTCTTCGTTCCTGTGTCTGTCCCTTCGGGGAAATGTCACGCGATGAATACCGGAGTCCTGTTAGCCCGCCACAGCCCGGTTCATCGGAGTCCTGCTAGCCCAGTGCTACAGCCTGGATTCACTCGCTGATGACCGACACGTTCTATGTTGGGTCATGGATGCATGTCCCTGTAAGTCTGTGCCACTTTGGGTTTACGACTAGCCATGTCAGCCCGGGCTCCTTATCATATGGATGCTAGCGACACTATCATATACGTGTGCCCAAAAGACGCAAACGGTCCCGGGCAAAGGTAAGGCGACACCCGTGGGAATACCGTGCGTGAGGCCGCAAAGTGATATGAGGTGTTACATGCTAGATCGATGTGGCACTGAGTCGGGGTCCTGACAGCGTTGGTATCAGAGCTTGACTGCCTGTAGGATTTACCAAGCCAAACTGGTCGAAGTTGAGTCTAGAAATTCTTTAGTTATATAAGGGAATTGATTGTGGGATGGAACGTAAGGCTCTTTTTTTACTCCTTATACCTCATGCCCTTCTGATCTGAGTCATCTTATCTTTCCTACGGGGATTAAGAACTAGGCTATCTCTTCTTTCTATCAGGATCACGTGTTACTAATCCGTAGACTTATAGATTGTTGGATTTAAGTCTCAGTTCAGTTCCTACTACTTCCGTATGTTAATTGTTGATCTCGAAACCTTGATATTGTGTTTCTGAGTGGTTATGCCACCATTTTGTAGTATGTCTCCAAACTTTTTGAGCATTTACAGTCGTTATGCTGTCGGAGTCATCCCAGGTCTCTAAACAGTCTGATGCATTTGCAAATCCCTTCTTCCCGTTCCCGATGTCCTTATGGTCAGATTAATCACACAAATTAGTGAGTTAAGGTACCTTATTGCCTCGACATATATGTTGGAGCTAATAATTATGACCCGAAGTGCTTAGGGGATCATCTAGTGGTCTAGCCATGAGCTATGTTTCCAGTGTGATGATTCTGGCCGTCATTATCGAAAACATCCCGTGATGCCATTTAGTTAGTAGGCATTCTATTTCTGGGTTCTTGAACCCGAGATTCACCCTACTTACATCATGTTGATAGTGTTGCTAGTTCCTTTAGGATATTAGTAACCTTTGCGATAGTCCTCGAGGTCCGTGGTATATCGTTCTTCCAAATACCATGAACCATTCTTGGCAGGAGTTCTTCTGAACCAAAAGATGACAACAAGAGTGCTCTCGATGAGTTCTCCATGCTATATTGTGACTCTGCCAGCTCAACCTTTCTGCATGGGTTATCCGGAAGAATTATGTTGAACTTGGATCGACCTACTAATCTATGCATCCACAACTCAGAAAGTTATATGTTCCTTTGAGTTGTCCCTCTTTAGTTGTCTACTGACCTTCGTCTATCAATTGATAGTCAAGAGTATGTGTGCGTTCTTTATCGATGCCTATTACTCTTGTGGTCCGTCAAGCCATTCTATCGCGGAATGACTAGGAGAAACAAACTCCAGTACCTCTTCCATATCCAGGATTGGGTCAAAGAAGTTGTGCTCCGCGGATCAAATTGCTAATCCAGCTTTTGTTCTGCTCTACCTTGGAGTATTACCATCTTTTATATCGGGATGGTTATGGGAATTGCACACCATCCTATGAACTCTTGGTGCAGTGATACTTCTCTCCATCATTATTCATTTCTCGGTTGCCGTGTTGTTATAACCGGAATGTCGACGAGTGAATCATGGTGTGTGAAATCAATACTCCTAGCAACTCCGTTGCTTGGTAGTTAAATGGACGATAACCTCATTCTTAGCATGTTGATTATTGAATCGTCACCCTAAGGTTGATTGTGCTACCTAGTCCTTATTTCTGGTGCACTCTCCGATCAATGAGTTAGGATTTTGTCAAGTCCTCGCTCATTTGATCATATCGTCTTGCCCTGAAAAGCAAGATTGTTCCCGATCTTAGTAACATATCGGTGGTTCGTGATTTTCTGAATATCTTCTCGAAAGTATCACCAGGTTGTCACCTGACTGTTATGTTGAGCTCGTGATCAAGTTGGTTTATCCTGTAAACCACCCTTTCTCCAAGAATCCGTGTTGGATACCCCTGAGCTAGTTGGTTAAGCTAGACAACAACTTGGAGAGTTGGAAGATAAAAGCTTGCCTGACTTAGTTCATTCCAAAGGGATATTCTTGTGTAGTGTGCGTTGAAGAAAGATGATATCTTCATCGATTGGTCCCTGTGATCAGTTGCTGGACCTATTGTCTTATCAATCCTTTGATTTGAGTGTGGTCTATCGTCAAATCAAATCAGTACCAACGATGCTCGTAATGTTGTCTTACTCGTGGTTGATCCCTCGAGCATACACCATTACATCTTTGGTCTGACCAATGCTATCACCGTGTTCACATGATGGTGGAAGTCTAGTGATATGGAAATTCCGATGAGTTGTTGTTGAGCCCATCAGTAGCATTTTGTCTCCCCCCATGAATCATGTTGAACATCAACCTAGTGTTGGAAACTTGTGTAAGCATTTCTTCGTGTTTCGTTCATGAAGCATATGTTTGGATGAAGGTAGTGACTTCCTTTAATTCATGTGCATCTGATGCAAGTTGCCGCCATGGATTCAAGAAAGTCAATGTTGCTTTCTTTGGAATCATTCCAAATCAGTCATGCACACGTGCGAAGAATTCTGTGGTTTGAAGACTTGCAACCTTCAATCTATATGTATCCCTAGCACACCAAGCCACTGATTGATTTGTTCAAGGAGAAGGAGTTCCTTCATAAGAGCTAATCCGGACTTATATAAGGACTTTGATATCCTCGATGATGGTTCCCAACCTGAACTCGGTAGTGTTTTATTGTAAGACTACCACGTGGTCATGCTTGTCTAGGACATCGTGTTCACACGTGTGTAGCAGAACCAGCTCATGTTTTGGAGTTTGCTATCATAGTTCATTTCCCGAGAACCTCGCAACGTCATCTCGTCGAATTGTGTTGCAAACTTTCTTTTTTCCTCCTAGACTCGATGAGTCTGGAATATCCTGACACCACCCTGATCTGAATCTCAGGCAGATATGATGGTTGGAACATTTCCCAAGAACTATAATACTGGTCCATCGATAACCGGTAAAGTGGATGTCATGGCCAACGCACCCAGCAGGAAGACCTATTATTGTAGTATCTTGATTGAAGAAGTTGGCCACCTCCCCATAAGGATTTCGTAGGATCTACTTCCTAGTTGTTCCTTATGGATTTTTGTGTTCCCGAAGTCCGACCTTTTTACTTGATGTTTTAGATATCAAACCATATCTATGAATGGGTTACACTAGCACATCAAGGAGAACATTAGAAGCCGAGTGCTAAATGTCTCTCGGTCGATCATGCAGATTTTGGTTCCTTGGCCTCGCTAAGGTGAAATCTGAGAAAGTGTTATCTTCCTTTGCATCTGCATCATCCATCATCATTCATCATGGTAGCAAGTTGTGTTGCCAGGATCCTTGACACAGATATTGGTAAAACCTTGATGATTGTGGAAATGCTCAAGTTCTTGAGAGCACGCACAAGCGCTACGTGTTATCATCGGCACTAACTGGGATTCCTCTCAGTTTCCTCGGCAATGCTATGACCTTTTCAAACAGTGGATT
Source organism: Triticum dicoccoides (assembly GCF_002162155.2). Classification (NCBI taxonomy): domain Eukaryota; kingdom Viridiplantae; phylum Streptophyta; class Magnoliopsida; order Poales; family Poaceae; genus Triticum; species Triticum dicoccoides. Next base: position 176,148,392 of record NC_041392.1, read on the forward strand.
CACTCTTTATTGTTGGGATCTTCCCCAGTTACCAGAATCATTCCCAGCATTTGCATTTTGTTCCCAGCTTGCACCGCCAAAGTGCCATTCTACCATGGGTCTCTTCCATTTCCGGTGGTAAGCAAATTCATCCATTATGTTGTCTTCAACAAGGTAATCCACATCATCCAAGTCCGAGTATGCCATTCTACCGACCCCCTCCAAACGATCGCTCGAGAATTGCCTTAGGCTGGTTTAAAGAGTTTCAATGATCTCTGAATCAAAGGTAATTCTTTTTGCCACTTAAGGGGTTATATCTACGAGTCACCATCCCTAAGGTGCCTCGTTGTGGTATCATGGCAACTCAACTCCTCGCTACGTTGACAATCGATTACCACCTTCTTAAGCGTGAAATTGTTGTCTACCTAGTGAACCCTCATCATCTGTCTCACTCCATTTCCTCAGATGTATGCTTCGTGTCTCAGCTCGAGAGATGTTACTATGTTTCATTCCGTGAGTTAATCCTGAGTTGTTCGACCTTCGAGAAGAACAATTCTTTTAGGGTCTTTCCTTCCTCTCGTTGTCATGATAGTTGGAGTTCTCAGAGCAAGACTTCGAGACAATGATGGTGAACGAATCAACATTCAATTGAAGTGCAACCTGGATCGTGAAGATTGTGCTAGTTGGCGTTCCCCCTTCACCTTACCCTACGCTTGAATCTCGGGACGAGATTTCTGTTTAGTGGGGGTGAGTTGTCACATCCCTAGTTCTGGCCTGATCTATGCTTGCTTCCATGTGTGCATCATGTTTAAATTCAAATGAAATTTGAATTGAGGAATCTTCAAAAGCCTCAGGAAACCTCTAAAAATAACCAACATTTAAATCTTCTCAAAGGAGTCCAAGAAAATGTTCCTGTTATTCCATAGAAATATTGGTAAGAGGTAAAATTCAAACCAATATTTTTGGAGTCACAGAGATAATTATTTTGGCCATTTGAATTAATTCAATAACTATTTGCTTTGGATTCATATTTAATATATATTAAATATGACTCCAATAATTCTGGAAGTTTGTGAGTGGCTTTGTATATATTTTAGCAAGCCACATAAAAACCTACAGAATTTATCAAAATGATTTAGTTGCTAAACTAAATCAAAACAGAGGAAGAAAAAAATAGAAAACAGAACAGAAATATATATAAAAAAAGAGCAGAAGCCCACCTGGTGGCCCAACAGGACCGGCCCAGCGCGGCCCAGCCCACCCTTTTCCTGTCGTCTTCCTCCCCTCGCACCGAAGCAGCTCGGTGGCGAGCGCTGGCGATGCCCCGGCCACCTCCTGCTTGCCGCCTTCCCCTCGTCGCCCTGGACTCCGTCCGCGACGCCACGCAGCCCCTAGCCCTTCTCACTCCCTCTGTGCTCCTCCCCCTTCTCTGCTCTCTCCCGCAGCACCACCGACACGCCACCATCGCCGCCGATGCCGATTGCCGCAGCCACCGGCCACCCCTCGCCCTCCCGCTGAGCTCAGGAGCTCCGCCACTCCGTCCTCGACCCACCCCACCGAGCCACGCCCCTCTAGAAGCCCCCGAACGACCTCACCGGGCTCGTCTTCTACCTCGGACCCGCCGGCCATCACCGTCAAATTTGTCGGCTCCGGACCCTCCCCGACCTCGCCGAGCGTTCCGTTGTCATCGCGGTGAGCCCCGTCGTGTTTCCCCTCTCTCCATTCGCTCGCCCCCATGCTGTACCCGCCGTCTCACCGCAACCGGAGCTCGCTGCCGCCGGCCATGTTGCCGTCGCGGCCATGGCTTGTTTCGGTCGCGTCCGAGCACGGCTTTGAGCTCGTGGGGCTCACAGGAAGCCCATGTGCAGCTCAGCTTGTCCAAAACCCCACCAGGGCCTCGCGTCGTTACCACCCGAACTCCGGCGCCGCCGCGAGCTCCGTTCCGGCGAGCCCCGGCGTTCCCGTAGCCTCCCACCTACCCCATCAGATGCGGGAGAGCCCGGGCTACGCCCCGGTGCCCTCAGCCGCCGCCTCCGTCGCCTTTAGCGCAAGTCCGGCGTGCCCCCGCCGTGCTCTGTGGTCGTCGCCGGCTAATCTCCGGCCAGCTGACGTGGCTGGCTTAATTAGCCACTAACCACCGCATCGTGTCATAGACAGCCGGGCCCCACCGCCTAACTAACCAGCTAACTAAAATAGATTAGGTTTAATCTAATTGCAGTGGCCCCACGCGTCAGCTTTGACCGCGCTGACGTGGCCTTTGACCCGGCCCCACCTGTCATTGACACTAACCAGCCCTGTGTCACTGACGTGTGGCCCCCACACGTCAGGTTTGACTCTGGGCGACCCAGTTGACCTGCTGACCTCAGCCTTACGCCATGCTGACGCAATATTCCTTTTCTGGAATTTAGTTTATTTTATAAATAATCAGAAAATTCCAGAAAATTGTATAAACTTCTAAAATTCATAGAAATTCAACCGTAACTCCAAATTAAATAAATTATATATGAAAAATTATCAGAAAAATTCAAGGAATCCATCTGTACCATTTTCATGCATGTTAGAACAACTTATAGCTGCTGTTTAGCACAAATCAATTAAATGGCATTTGAATAATCACATATGGAGTTTGAATTTGAATCTTGTATTCAAACCAACTTCATTTAATCTGTTGCTAGTTGCATTAGCTCAAAACACATTCATATTGCCATGTCATGAGCATGCATCATATTGTGCATTGCATTGATTGTATTTCTTCCTTGTTGCCGGTATCTGTTCCCTCCCGATAGACGATGTTCCGACGTTGTGATCGTTGACACTGATGAAGACTCAATGTTATCTTCAGAAGTGCCAGGCAAGCAAAACCCCCTTGTTCATTCCGATAAAATCCCACTCTCTCGCTCCTGCTCTCTTTTACTGCATTAGGACAACAACGACATATTTGTTACTTGCCGCGGTAGCTGAACCCCTTCATCATTTGCATGACCTGTCATTGCCACAGTAAATAGATGAAACCCACTAGCATGAGTAGGAGTTGTTTGAGCCCTGATGTGCCTACTCATTCATGCTTGTTTGTCATGCCTGCTATTGCTTAGAGTTGAGTCAGGTCTGAATCATCGGGGATGAATCAGAGGTGTGTGAACATGTCCTACTGTGTGTGAGCTAAGTGTGTGAACACGATTTGGTAAAGGTAGCGGTGAGAGGCCATGTAGGAGTACATGGTGGGTTGTCTCATTGCAGCCGTCCTCAGGAACTGAGTTTTGTGTTTGTGATCCATGAACAGCTACTACCACACATTGGGATCCTTAATTGACTCTCTCGACTTATTAATCAACATGATCTCTGTCCAGGAGTTGCAACTAGTTTCTGGTGTTTGTAGGTAGTGTTAGTAGTCTACCAAGTGGCACCCGGTACAGGTGGGCTTGGGACAGACTAGGCACAGTGGCCCGGTGTACCAAGTAGCACCCGGATGGTGGGCTTGGGAACCCTGCTCACATCGTTTGGGGCCGTGAGCGACACCCCGGCCGGATCTCCTTGCGGATGGAACCCGAATAGGCGATAAACCTGGACTAGAGACTTGTTCGGTTAGTCAGGTCGTGGCCGACTCCCTCGCCCGGCTTCCGCTTGAAGGTTGCCGAGGTACATGACGTGTACAGGGCGATAAGTGGCGAGAGCGTGTGTGAAGAAGTACACCCCTGTAGGGTTATCATTATCTATTCGAATAGCCGGATTCCTCGGATATGGAAACTTGGACCCCTTGCATAGTTCATAGACAAGTGAAAGTGGATACTTTAAAATACGCAAGATAAGCGTGAGTGCTATGGATGGCGTTCTCGTAGGGAGACGGGAGCGGATCCATAGTGGTGTATTGATATGGTGAATATGTGGACTCGTGTGCGCCACCTCAAAAGAGTTACTTGCAGTCGTAGTTCAGGATAGCCACCGAGTCAAAGCTGGCTTGCTGCAGTTAAACCCCACCATCCCTTTGTTGATAATGATGCATATGTAGTTAGTTCTGATGTAAGTCTTGCTGGGTACATTTGTAATCACGTTTGCCTATTTTATGTTTTTGCAGAGAGACTTCAGTCTCACTAGTAGTTCCGCTTGGACTTCGACGTTTAGCTTGTTACCTCAGCTACGATCTTGTGCCCTCGGCAGGATCTGGTAGATAGTCAGGCTTCTCAGCCTTTTTCATTTCTAGATGTCTGTACTCAGACATTGTTAAGCTTCCGCATGTGCTTTGACTTGTATGCTCTGAATGTTGGGTCATGAGACCCGTGTTTGTAATATCTCGCTCCTCGGAGCCTATTGATAAATACTTGAGTCGTAGAGTCATGTTGTGATGCCATGTTGTATTTGCACATATCGAGCATATTGTGTGTATGTTATTGAAATGCTTGGTATGTGTGGGATCTGGCTATCTAGTTGTTTATCCTTAGTAGCCTCTCTTACCGGGAAATGTCTCCTAGTGTTTCCACTGAGCCATGGTAGCTTGCTACTGCTCTGGAACACTTAGGCTGGCCGGCATGTGTCCTTCTTCGTTCCTGTGTCTGTCCCTTCGGGGAAATGTCACGCGATGAATACCGGAGTCCTGTTAGCCCGCTACAGCCCGGTTCACCGGAGTCCTGCTAGCCCAGTGCTACAGCCTGGATTCACTCGCTGATGACCGACACGTTCGATGTTGGGTCATGGATGCCTGTCCCTGTAAGTCTGTGCCACTTTGGGTTTACGACTAGCCATGTCAGCCCGGGCTCCTTATCATATGCATGCTAGCGACACTATCATATACGTGTGCCCAAAAGACGCAAACGGTCCCGGGCAAAGGTAAGGCGACACCCGTGGGAATACCGTGCGTGAGGCCGCAAAGTGATATGAGGTGTTACATGCTAGATCGATGTGGCACTGAGTCGGGGTCCTAACACGGAGGGCTTTGTCAACTTAGTCAATATGCATGATTCTAGCTCTAGTGACCGTAAGATGTCCATCCAACGGTCGTAGTGCTTCTTCAACCTCTGGTCTTCTTGCTCCAGCCTCCCAAACCAGCGTCGGTCGTGCCTCGTGCTCCTGCCTCTCGTGGCCGGCTGCGATGCGGCGGAGGCCTCACCGCCCCCTACTACTCCCACCGCTGACCAGGCCATCCTTCTACTCACCGACACCCCCTGTTATTCTGTGGCAACGGTAACCTCACGCTGCAGTGAACCAGTGAACCCTCATACTCCTCTACGCGTGGACATTCACTACCGTGTCTTCCCCGGCTCCGCCTCGTCCCCTTCCTAGGCATCACTGTCGTCCATCGCCCTGGTGCTCTCGGTGCGACGTGGTCAATGTGGTCAAGGAATGACTTCCATCAGACGTGGACTATACATGGAGAGGCTGACAGCTGGGTCCACGGCCGCAGCAAGGAAGTGCCTCCTTATTACGCGCAAAATAATTATTCCTCCACCTGACAGCGGGGACCCACTGGACGGGCCACCGTATTTCGTGAAAAAAACATTTCCCCCTAACTGCTAGGCCCACCAGCTACATGTTCGCACGTAAGAAAGTGCGTCCGGGCAAAAAGAAACGATTATCCCTGATACGTCTCCAACGTATCTATAATTTTTGATTGCTCCATGCTATATTATCTTTTGTTTTGGACATTATTGGGCTTTATTATTCACTTTTATATTATTTTTGGGACTAACCTATTAACCGGAGGCCCAGCCCAGAATTGTTGTTTTTTGCCTATTTCAGAGTTCCGCAGAAAAAGAATATCAAACGGAGTCCAAACGGAATGAAACCTTCGGGAACGTGATTTTCGGAACGAACATGATCCAGGAGACTTGGACCCTACGTCAAGCAACCAACAGGGAAGCCACGAGGTAGGGGGCGCGCCTACCCCCCCCCCAGGCACGCCCTCCACCCTCGTGGGCCCCCTGTTGCTCCACTGACGTACTCCTTCCTCCTATATATACCTACGTACCCCCAAACGATCAAATATGGAGCCAAAACCCTAATTCCACCGCCGTAACTTTCTGTATCCACGAGATCCCATCTTGGGGCCTGTTCCGGAGCTCTGCCGGAGGGGGCATCGATCATAGAGGGCTTCTACATCAACGCCATAGCCCTTCCGATGAAGTGTGAGTAGTTTATCTCAGAACTTCGGGCCCATAGTTATTAGCTAGATGGCTTCTTCTCTCTTTTTGGATCTCAATACAAAGTTCTCCCCCTCTCTCGTGGAGATCTATTCGATGTAATCTTCTTTTGCGGTGTGTTTGTTGAGACCGATGAATTATGGGTTTATGATCAAGTTTATCTATGAACAATATTTGAATCTTCTCTGAATTCTTTTATGTATGATTGGTTATCTTTGCAAGTCTCTTCGAATTATCAGTTTGGTTTGGCCTACTAGATTGATCTTTCTTGCAACGGGAGAAGTGCTTAGCTTTGGGTTCAATCTTGCAGTGTCCTTTCCCAGTGACAGTAGGGGCAGCAAGGCACGTATTGTATTGTTTCCATCGAGGATAACAAGATGGTGGTTATTTCATATTGCATGAGTTTATCCCTCTACATCATGTCATCTTGCTTAAAGCGTTACTCTGTTCTCTTGAACTTAATACTCTAGATGCATGCTGGATAGCGGTCGATGTGTGGAGTAATAGTAGTAGATGCAGGCAGGAGTCGGTCTACTTGTCTCAGACGTGATGCCTATATATATGACCATACCTAGATATTCTCATAACTATGCTCAATTTTGTCAATTGCTCAAAGGTAATTTGTTCACCCACCGTAAAATACTTATGCTCTTGAGAGAAGCCACTAGTGAAACCTATGGCCCCTGGGTCTATCTTCCATCATATTAATCTTCCAACACTTAGTTATTTTCATTGCCTTTTATTTTACTTTGCATCTTTATCATAAAAATACCAAAAATATTATCTTATCATATCTATTAGATCTCACTCTCGTAAGTGACCATGTAGCGATTGACAACCCCTTATCGCGTTGGTTGCGAGGATTTATTTGTTTTGTGTAGGTGCGAGGGACTGGCGCGTAGCCTCCTACTGGATTGATACCTTGGTTCTCAAAAACTGAGGGAAATACTTACGCTACTTTGCTACATCACCCTTTCCTCTTCAAGGGAAAACCAACGCAGTGCTCAAGAGGTAGCAAGAAGGATTTCTGGCGCCATTATCGGGGAGGTCTATGCAAAAGTCAACATACCAAGTACCCATCACAAACCCTTATCTCCCGCATTACATTATTTTCCATTTGCCTCTCGTTTTCCTCTCCCCCACTTCATCCTTGCCATTTTATTCGCCCTCTCTCTCTCTATCCTCCCTCTTTTTCTCTATTTGCCTTTTTTGCCCGTTCCTCGTTTGCTTGTGTGTTGGATTGCTTGCTTGTCACGATGGCTCAAGATAACACTAAATTGTGTGACTTTACCAATACCAACAACAATGATTTTATTAGCACTCCGATTGCTCCTCTTACCGATGTTGAATCTTGTGAAATTAATGCTGCCTTGCTGAATCTTGTCATGAAAGATCCATTTTCCGGCCTTCCTAGTGAAGATGCCGCTACCCATCTAAATAGCTTTGTTGATTTGTGTGATATGCAAAAGAAGAAAGATGTTGATAATGATATTGTTAAATTGAAGCTATTTCCTTTTTCGCTTAGAGGTCGTGCTAAAGCTTGGTTTTTGTCTTTGCCTAAAAATAGTATTGATTCTTGGAATAAGTGCAAAGATGCTTTTATCTCTAAGTATTTTCCTCCTGCTAAGATTATCTCTCTTAGAAACGATATTATCAATTTTAAGAAACTTGATCATGAACATGTTGCACAAGCTTTGGAGAGGATGAAATTAATGATACGTAATTGCCCTACACATGGTTTGAATTTGTGGGTGATTATACAAAAATTTTATGCCGGATTGAATTTTGCTTCTAGAAATCTTTTAGATTCGGCGGTGGGAGGCACTTTTATGGAAATCACTTTAGGAGAAGCTACTAAACTCCTAGATAATATTATGGTTAATTATTCTCAATGGCACACTGAAAGATATACTAATAAAAAAGTGCATGCGATAGAAGAAATTAATGTTTTGAGTGGAAAGTTGGATGAGCTTATGAAATTATTTGCTATTAAGAGTGTTTCTTCTGATCCTAATGATATGCCTTTGTCTACTTTGATTGAGAATAATAATGAATCTATGGATGTGAATTTTGTTGGTAGGAATAATTTTGGTAACAATGCGTATAGAGGAAACTTTAATCCTAGGCCTTATCCCAGTAATTCCTCTAATAATTATTGTAATTCCTACAACAATTCTTATGGAAATTTTAATAAGATGCCCTCTGAATTTGAGACTAGTGTTAAGGAATTTATGAATTCACAAAATAATTTCAATGCTTTGCTTGAAGAGAAATTGCTTAAAGTTGATGATTTGGCTAGGAACGTTGATAAAATTTCTCTTGATGTTGATTCTTTAAAACTTAGATCTATTCCTCCTAAGCATGATATCAATGAGTCTCTCAAAGCCATGAGAATTTGCATTGATGAGTCCAAAGAAAGAACCGCTAGGATACGTGCTAAGAAAGATTCCTTTATAAGAGCGTGTTCTTCTAGTTTCCATGATAATAAAGATGAAGATCTGCAAGTTATTGATGTGTCCCCTATTAAATCTTTGTTTTGCAATATGAATCTTGATAATGATGGGACTGAATATGATCCACCTTTACGTAGAAGGCGTTCCAAAAATTCGGAGTTTTTAGATCTTGATGCTAAATTTGATAAAAGTGGGATTGAAGAGATCAAAACTCTAGATATTAATGAACCTACTATTTTGGATTTCAAGTAATTTAATTATGATAGCTGCTCTTTAATAGATTGTATTTCCTTGTTGCAATCCGTGCTAAATTCTCCTCATGCTTATAGTCAAAATAAAGCTTTTACCAAACATATCGTTGATGCTTTGATGCAATCTTATGAAGAAAAACTTGATTTGGAAGTTTCTATCCCTAGAAAACTTTACGATGAGTGGGAACCAACTATTAAAATTGAAATTAAAGATCATGAATGTTATGCTTTGTGTGATTTGGGTGCTAGTGTTTCCACGATTCCAAAGACTTTGTGTGATTTGTTAGGTTTCCGTGATTTTGATGATTGCTCTTTAAACTTGCACCTTGCGGATTCCACTAGTAAGAAACCTATGGGAAGAATTAATGATGTTCTTATTGTTGCAAATAGGAACTATGTGCCCATATATTTTATTGTTCTTGACATAGATTGCAATCCTTCATGTCCTATTATTCTTGGTAGACCTTTCCTTAGAACGATTGGTGCAATTATTGATATGAAGGAAGGAAATATTAGATTCCAATTTCCGTTATGGAAAGGCATGGAACACTTTCCTAGAAAGAAAATTAAATTACCTTATGAATCTATTATGATAGCCACTTATGGATTGCCTACCAAAGATGGCAATACCTAGATCTATCCTTGCTTTTTATGCCTAGCTAGGGGCGTTAAACGATAGCGCTTGTTGGGAGGCAACCCAATTTTATTTTTGTTCCTTGATTTTTGCTCCTGTTTAGTAATAAATAATTTACCTATCCTTTGTTTTGGTTGTGTTTTTTTGAGTTTAATTAGTTTTTGTGCCAAGTAGAACCGTTGGGAAGACTTGGGGAAAGTCTTGTTAATCTTGCTGTAAAAAACAGAAACTTTAGTGCTCACGAGAACTGCTGCCATTTTTATTTGGAAATTGATATTTAGTTAATTATTTTTTCAGATGATTAATAGATAAATTCCTCATGTCCATCAATTTATTTTAGAATTTTTGGGGTAACAGATCTTGCGCTAGCTACATATTACTACAGACTGTTCTGTTTTTGACAGATTCTGTTTTTCGTGTGTTGTTTGCCTATTTTGATGAATCTATGGCTAGTAAAATAGTTTATAAACCATAGAGAAGTTGGAATACAGTAGTTTTAACACCAATATAAATAAAGAATGAGTTCATTACAGTACCTTGAAGTGGTCTTTTGTTTTCTTTCGCTAACGGAGCTCACGAGATTTTCTACTTTAAGTTTTGTGTTGTGAAGTTTTCAAGTTTTGGGTAAAGATTTGATGGATTATGGAACAAGGAGTGGCAAGAGCCTAAGCTTGGGGATGCCCATGGCACCCCCAAGATAATATAAGGACACCTAAAAGTCAAAGCTTGGGGATGCCCCGGAAGGCATCCCCTCTTTCGTCTACTTCTATCGGTAACTTTACTTGGAGCTATATTTTTATTCACCACATGATATGTGTTTTGCTTGGAGCGTCTTGTATGATTTGAGTCTTTGCTTTTTAGTTTACCACAACCATCCTTGCTGTAAACACCTTTTGAGAGAGCCATACATGATTTGGAATTTGTTAGAATACTCTATGTGATTCGCTTATATCATTTGAGTTATATAGTTTTGCTCTAGTACTTCACTTATATCTTTTAGAGCACGATGGTGGATTGGTTTTATAGAAACTATTGATCTCTCATGCTTCACTTAGATTATTTTGAGAGTCTAAAATAGCATGGCAATTTGCCTAAATATTCCTAATATGCTTGGTATTCAAGAATAGTAAAAACTTTCTTATGAGTGCGTTGAATGCTATGAGAAGTTTGATGCTTGATAATTGTTTTGAGATATGAAGATGGTGATATTAAAGTTGTGCTAGTTGAGTAGTTGTGAATTTGAGAAATACTTGTGTTAAAGTTTGTGGTTCCCGTAGCATGCACGTATGGTGAACCGTTATGTGATGAAGTCGGAGCATGATTTATTTTTTGATTGCCTTCCTTATGAGTGGCGGTCGGGGACGAGCGATGGTCTTTTCCTACCAATCTAGCCCCCTAGGAGCATGCGTGTAATACTTTGCTTTGATAACTTGTAGATTTTTGCAATAAGTATATGAGTTCTTTATTACTAATGTTGAGTCCATGGATCATATGCACTTCTCTTCCTTCCACCATTGCTAGCCTCTCTAGTACCGCGCACCTTTCGCCGGTATCATACACCCACCATATACCTTCCTCAAATCAGCCACCATACCTACCTATGAATCTATTATGAGAGCCACTTATGGATTGCCTACCAAAGATGGCAATACTTAGATATATCCTTGCTTTTTATGCCTAGCTAGGGGCGTTAAACGATAGCGCTTGTTGGGAGGCAACCCAATTTTATTTTTATTCCTTGCTTTTTGCTCCTGTTTAGTAATAATAATTTATCTAGACTCTGTTTTTGTTGTGTTTTTTGTTTTTAATTAGTGTTTGTGCCAAGTAGAACCATTGGGAAGACTTGGGGAAAGTCTTGTTAATCTTGCTGTAAAAAACAGAAACTTTAGCGCTCACGAGAACCGCTTCCATTTTTATTTGGAAAGTGCTATTTAGTTAATTATTTTTCCAGATGATTAATAGATAAATTCCTCACGTCCAGCAATTTATTTTAGAATTTTTGGGGTTTCAGATCTTGTGCTAGCTACAGATTACTACAGATTGTTCTGTTTTTGACAGATTCTGTTTTTTGTGTGTTGTTTGCTTATTTTGATGAATCTATGGCTAGTAAAATAGTTTATAAACCATAGAGAAGTTGGAATACAGTAGGTTTAACACCAATATAAATAAAGAATGAGTTCATTACAGTACCTTGAAGTGGTCTTTTGTTTTCTTTTGCTAATGGAGCTCACGAGATTTTCTACTTTAAGTTTTGTGTTGTGAAGTTTTCAAGTTTTGGGTAAGGATTTGATGGATTATGGAACAAGGAGTGGCAAGAGCCTAAGCTTGGGGATTTCCATGGCACACCCAAGATAATCTAAGGACACCAAAAAGCCAAAGCTTGGGGATGCCCCGGAAGGCATCCCCTCTTTCGTCTACTTCCATCGGTAACTTTACTAGGAGCTATATTTTTATTCACCACATGATATGTGTTTTGCTTGGAGCGTCTTGTATGATTTTAGTCTTTGCTTCTTAGTTTAACACAATCATCTTTGCTGTACACACCTTTTGAGAGAGACACACATGATTCGGAAATTATTAGAATACTCTATGTGCTTCACTTATATATTTTGAGTTATATAGTTTTGCTCTAGTACTTCACTTATATCTTTTAGAGCACGGTAGTGGATTTGTTTTATAGAAACTATTGATCTCTCATGCTTCACTTAGATTATTTTGAGAGTATTAAATAGCATGGTAATTTGCTTAAATAATCCTAATATGCTAGGTATTCAAGATTTGTAAAAAAATCTTATGAGTGTTTTGAATACTAAGAGAAGTTGGATGCTTGATGATTGTTTTGAGATATGGAGGTAGTGATATTAAAGTTGTGCTAGTTGAGTAGTTGTGAATTTAAGAAATACTTGTCTTGGAGTTTGCAAGTCCCGTAGCATGCACGTATGGTAAACGTTATGTAACAAATTTGAAACATGAGGTGTTCTTTGATTGTCCTCCTTATGAGTGGAGGTCGGGGACGAGCGATGGTATTTTCCTACCAATCTATCCCCCTAGGAGCATGCGCGTAGTGCTTGGTTTTTGATGACTTGTAGATTTTTGCAATAAGCATGTGAGTTCTTTATGACTAATGTTGAGTCCCTGGATTATACACACTCTCACCTTTCCATCATTGCTAGCCTCTTCGGTATAGTGTATTGCCCTTTCTCACATTGAGAGTTGGTGCAAACTTCGCCGGTGTATCCAAACCCCGTGATATGATACACTTTGTCACACATAAACCTCCTTATATCTTCCTCAAAACAGCCACCATGCCTACCTATTATGGCATTTCCATAGCCATTCCGAGATATATTGCCATGCAACTTTCCACCATCCCGTTTATCATGACACGTTCATCATTGTCATATTGTTTAGCATGATCATGTAGTTGACATAGTATTTGTGGCAAAGCCACCATTCATAATTCTTTCATACATGTCACTCTTGGTTCATTGCATATCCCGGTACACCGCCGGAGGCATTCATATAGAGTCATACCTTGTTCTAGTATCGAGTTGTAATCATTGAATTGTAAATAAATAGAAGTGTGATGATCATCATTTAATAGAGCATTGTCCCAATAAAAAAAGAAGAGAAAGGCCAAATAAAAAAAGGAAGGCCTAAAAAAAGATAAATGAAAAGGGACAATGCTACTATCTTTTTTTTCCACACTTGTGCTTCAAAGTAGCACCATGATCTTCATGATAGAGAGTCTCTTGTTTTGTCACTTTCATATACTAGTGGGAACTTTTCATTATAGAACTTGGCTTGTATATTCCAACAATGGGACTCCTCAAGTGCCCTAGGTCTTCGTGAGCAAGCAAGTTGTATGCACACCCACTAGTTTCTTTTGTTGAGCTTTCATACATTTTTAGCTCTAGTGCATCCGTTGCATGACAATCCCTACTCCTTGCATTAACATCAATCGATGGGCATCTCCATAGCTCATTGATTAGCCTCGTTGATGTGACACTTTCTCCTTTTTTGTCTTATCCACATAACCCCCATCATTGTACTCTATTCCACCCATAGTGCTATATCCATGGCTCACGCTCATGTATTGCGTGAAGGTTTATAAAGTTTGAGATTACAAAAGTATGAAACAATTGCTTGGCTTGTCATCGGGGTTGTGCATGGTGAGAGCATTCTTGTGTGACGAAAATGGAGCATGACTAAACTATATGATTTTGTTGGGATGAACTTTCTTTGGCCATGTTATTTTGAGAAGACATAATTGCTTAGTTAGTATGCTTGAAGTATAATTATTTCTATGTCAATATTAAACTTTTATCTTGAATCTTTCGGATCTGAATATTCATGCCACAATTAAGAAGAATTACATTGAAATTATGCCTACTAGCATTCCACGTCAAAAATTCTGTTTTTATCATTTACCTACTCGAGGACGAGCGGGAATTAAGCTTGGGGATGCTTGATACGTCTCCAACGTATCTATAATTTTTGATTGCTCCATGCTATATTATCTTCTGTTTTGGACATTATTGGGCTTTATTATTCACTTTTATATTATTTTTGTGACTAACCTATTAACCGGAAGCCCAGCCCAGAATTGCTGTTTTTTTGCCTATTTCAGAGTTTCGCAGAAAAAGAATATCAAACGGAGTCCAAACGGAATGAAACCTTCGGGAACGTGATTTTCGGAACGAACATGATCCAGGAGACTTGGACCCTACGTCAAGCAACCAACAGGGAAGCCACGAGGTAGGGGGCGCGCCTACCCCC
>NC_041392.1:176163000-176175341 GCF_002162155.2 Triticum dicoccoides
CTTCCTCCTATATATACCTACGTACCCCCAAACGATCAAATATGGAGCCAAAACCCTAATTCCACCGCTGTAACTTTCTGTATCCACGAGATCCCATCTTGGGGCCTGTTCCGGAGCTCCGCCGGAGGGGGCATCGATCACGGAGGGCTTCTACATCAACGCCATAGCCCTTTCGATGAAGTGTGAGTAGTTTACCACAGACCTTCGGGTCCATAGTTATTAGCTAGATGGCTTCTTCTCTCTTTTTGGATCTCAATACAAAGTTCTCCCCCTCTCTTGTGGAGATCTATTCGATGTAATCTTCTTTTGCGGTGTGTTTGTTGAGACCGATGAATTGTCGGTTTATGATCAAGTTTATCTATGAACAATATTTGAATCTTCTCTGAATTCTTTTATGTATGATTGGTTACCTTTGCAAGTCTCTTCGAATTATCAGTTTGGTTTGGCCTACTAGATTGATATTTCTTGCAATGGGAGAAGTGCTTAGCTTTGGGTTCAATCTTGTGGTGTCCTTTCCCAATGACAGTAGGGGCAGCAAGACACGTATTGTATTGTTGCCATCGAGGATAACAAGATGGGGTTTATTTCATATTGCATGAGTTTATCCCTCTACATCATGTCATCTTGCTTAAAGCGTTACTCTGTTCTCTTGAACTTAATACTCTAGATGCATGCTGGATAGCGGTCGATGTGTGGAGTAATAGTAGTAGATGCAGGCAGGAGTTGGTCTACTTGTCTCGGATATGATGCCTATATATATGATCATACCTAGATATTCTCATAACTATGCTCAATTCTGTCAATTGCTCAACAACAATTTGTTCACCCACCGTAAAATACATATGCTCTTGAGAGAAGCAACTAGTGAAACCTATGGCCCCCGGGTCTATCTTCCATCATATTAATCTTCCAACACTTAGTTATTTTCATTGCCTTTTATTTTACTTTGCATCTTTATCATAAAAATACCAAAAATATTATCTTATCATATCTATCAGATCTCACTCTCGTAAGTGACCGTGTAGGGATTGGCAACCCCTTATCGCGTTGGTTGCAAGGATTTGTTTGTTTTGTGTAGGTGCGAGAGACTAGCGCGTAGCCTCCTACTGGATTGATACCTTGGTTCTCAAAAATTGAGGGAAATACTTACGCTACTTTGCTGCATCACCCTTTCCTCTTCAAGGGAAAAGAAACGCAGTGCTCGAGAGGTAGCACTCCCCCCTTACTGCTGGGACCCACTAGCTACATCTTCGCACGCAAGGAAGTGCCTGACAGTCGGGACCCACCTGGTCAAAGCATACGTAGCATTGTCATTCTGGTCGCGAACGTGTACGTACATACTGGTCAATGTAGAGGCGCGCACATGTCGTAGTAGAGGCATGCACGTAGCATGTACACGTACGTACAATGGCCAGTGTGCAAGAAAGAAAATACGGCCACGTACGTACATACGGGCGGGGTCTCGAATGCCTACTCGCGCATACGTACGGCCAGGGCTCATGTACATGGCTGGGTCGGAACAGAGAAACTGCATAATCGTCGTGTTCATGGGGAGTCAACCGGCTAGGTCGGAACGGAATGCGTCGTCGTGTTCATCGGGAGGGCTTGGATGGAACAGCCAATGGAAACGAGGCCTGGCGTACCATAGAACGGAGGAAATGGCCTTATGTTCGACAGGCCACGTTCGAAACGAGATCCTGTTCATCGTGAGGGGTCTGGCGTACCGCAAAACGGAGGAAACGGACCTCCTATGGTCGAAACGGGGTCCTGTTGATCGAGAGGGGTGTGGCGTACCGCAAAATGGAGGAAACAGACTTGTGTAGGAGCGCTACGATCGAAACGGGGGTCCTGTTCATCGGGAGGGGTGTGGCGTACTGCAAAACGGGACTCCACGGGATACTTTTCATCTCCACCGTCGACCCCTCTAGCCTCCACGGGCTACTGTTCATCCACCGTCGACCTCCTCCAGCCTCCACCTGCACTGTTCATCCACGGGCTCCTGTTCATCCAGCCTCCACCGCGCACTACTCCACCGGCTACTGTTCAATCAGCCCTCTCCACGGGCTCCTCTTCAACGACCCCTCCACGGGCTACTGTTCATCCAGCCCTCCATTGTCTACTGTTCATCTAGCCCTCTACGGGGTGGTCCTGTTCATCCAGCCCTCCACGGGGTCCTGTTCATCCAGCCCCAACCGGCTCGATCGATCGGGGTCATGTTCATCCAGAGGCAACACCACGGGGGCCTGTTCATTCACCCTCACCGGGAACTGTTCATCCAACACCCCCCAGCAACACTCACTGTTCATCCAGAGGCAGCATCGATCGGCTTTAGTTAGCAGCAGTAGCGAAGGAATCGCTCGATCAGGTTCAGTTAACAGCCATCGATCGATCGCTCGGGTTCAGTAATGCGTAGCCTGCAGTGCAATCCCTCGGGTTCAGTACGCGAACGCCTCGCTTGGGTTCAGTTAGAGCCCAACACCTCGCACCCATGCGCGTGCGTGTATGAGAGAAATGCGCATCGCTCGGCCCCGACCACCCATCGTAATCGGGAACACCCCGATATTTTCCTCGTCCTCGCTTCTACCACGGTTTTTTCCATCATGGACGGCCCAAAGAATGTCATGCAACCGCGTCTCCGGTCCGCCTAGGATGAAAAGCCCATTTTGTGTCATGATTTTTTGTCATAGAAGTAGGAGCCCACCACATCTATGATGATACCGGGTTTTGTCACAATTATCGTCACAGAAGTGTCACAAGTATGACAGAAAAAATTCGTTCGGCCCAAAATGTCACGGATGTGTTTTTTTTGTGCTACAGTGTACAAGTCTATCTCCAGGAATTGTAGGACAAACACATTTAATGCACTGCCGACGTGCCCTCTTGCTCTATTGGGGACGGCAAAGAAGCTCGTCTTGTCTGTCGCCCCCTCCCCTTGCTTTGACGTGCGTCCAAGTTGACGAGGCGGCGACAGACAAGACGAGCTTCTTTGTTGTCCCCAATAAAGCAAGAGGGCACGTCGGCAATGCTGGTTGGCTGGCTGTTATGCTGGTGCGGTGTCAGAGTCTTCACGAAGATCTGCATGCCACCACACATGTGCTTGCTTAGTTGGCCTATGAGCTGCATGCTACCACGCAGTCACTCGCCTAGTTGGCAACACTACAAAAATACACTTCCGTGATGATACGTGTTTGTCACAGTAGGTCGCGTTTTCTATCATGCATGTACATCCATGACAAATTTATGACAGAATCAAGATAGTCATACATGTGCTGTCGTAGAAGTGTTCCATGACATTACCAAAATTATCATCACGGAAGTGTCCACTTCCATGATGATAAATCGCGCGTCACAGAAGTGCTTTCGTTAAGGGTGACCGACACATGGCATCCACCGTAGTGCAACGCCGTTAAGCTATCGGGTCGGGTTTTGGATCCGATAACCCGTTAACAACCCCGACCAATGGGGATTTTCCACGTGTAAAATCATCATTGGCTGGAGGAAACACGTGTCGGCTCATTGTTGGGACAGATGTCAACCACTCATTGGACGGAAGGCGCCTATGATACATCGACACGTGGCACGGCCCAACAGAGGCCCATTCCTGTGAAAAGGCCGGCCCGTTTGACTTGGTCAAAAGCTGGCGGGCCGGCCCATGGAAAGCCTGTTAACGGCATGTTCGAATATAGCCCATTTATAGCCCGCTAACCCAAGGCCCGTTACGCCCTATCCGAATTAGGTCCAGTAGCGTCATCTGGGCCATCTAATATGATTCCAGCCCGTTTTCACTTCTGGCCCATGTATGGCCCATGACGTCTTTTGGCCCATATGAGGCCCTATGTAACTCTTGGCCTACTAACGGCCCGTGGTGAAACTGGCCCGTAATGAACAGTGTATCACTTTACACCCATTAACGGCCCGTGGTGAAACTGGCCCGTAATGAACAGTGTATCACTTTATACCCATTAACGGCCCATTATTCCGTTGGGCCGTTTCTAGCCCATGTTATCTTTCGGCCTTCTCAAAGCCCATTTATTCTTGGCCTCATTTCCAGCATTCGTTTACTTACGGCCCGTTACTGTCATTTTCTGCTTGTGGGCCAAATTCAGCCCGTGGTTACAGTCGGCCCGTTTGTGGTCCATTAATACGTTGGGCCAATTTCATAGCATCATCAAATACGGCCTATTAACGATGGCCCGTTATGGTCGGCCCATGAACGGACGATTCCAACTCTAGCCCGTTTACGGCCATAATGCGGTCTGTTTGGCCCATGTTTGGCCAATCGATTATACGGACCGTATAAGGCCCATTGATAATACGGCCCGCAGAAGGCCCATTCTTTCTACGGCCCGTAGAAGGCCCATTGTTTCTATGGCCTGTAGAAGGCCCACTATTTCTACGGCCAGTAGGAGGCCGAGTGTCACTACAGTAAATATTATCCCATGGTTATTGTGGCCTAGTTTTAAAAAATAGGTTATTGCAGCCACTAGCTAACCGCGGAAAAAGAACTGCAATGACTACAAGCAAACAAATAAACAAGACAACAAGGAAATAAATAAGCAAAGCAACTAACGCTAGGCTATCACGGCTATTACACATATTACATCCACTCGGCATCAAAGTTCGCCACCAATGCAAATATAGGGAACAAAGCAGCATATCATATACACTGGTTGTCAAAGTTGGCGACCAGCGCAAATAAACGTCGCAGCAAAACAAATCCAGAACTGAAATCACTTCAGAAGATCTCAAGAAACAATATCCTGGGTACCCATAATGCTGGCAAGATGCTTAGCAAGCTTATTAACTTTCTCTTGTTTGGCGCTTAAATCCTCCAGCGCTTGCTGTTGCACCAGAAAATATGCATCTAAATTCTGCAGGGACTTCCTCAGTCCTTCAGCTTCCTGTCGCAGCACATCTGATCGATGTCTTTCAACTTGAAGTTGAGACTCAAGAAGACGAACTGATTCAGGCAGCGAGTTCGAAGAGCTTGTGCCAGCAGTAGTGGCCAGTAACTCGAACACTACATCAAGACAGGACTTTTGGGTTCCCTCACTGTCGTCAAGATAGTTTTTATCAGCTTTCTTGGAGACCAACAGGGATGTCTCACTATCTTGAACCTTATCTGCATTACTTCCTTTACCATTGGATAACGCGGTACTATTCTCCAATATTTTGTCCGCATTCTAAAAGAGAAACAAGCAAACACATCACATGTTTACCATGTTGTATATGAAACTCATTTTGGTAAATGAGTTCAGTAGTAAAGTGGACAGGATAACAACATGAAACAAACATATATCTATGTACCATGGTCACTTTATGGTCTATATCATTCTAGTTTTTGTTGCCAAATCAAGATAGAGACACAGTTCAAATAATATTTGTTCAAGACAAAGCAGAATAGACAGAATATAAGTGTGGGTAACTATAGAGCAATAACAACACTTGTAATGTGCATGACATGAGAACATAACTGTTTATTCAATTGAATCTGAAATCAACATAGAGCAGGTTACAACAGCAAACCAGTTAAAGAAACAGGTTTAAAACATACATGTTGCGCCATTCGAGTTTCAATTCCATCCTTCAAATTTGAAAATAGTTGGTATGAGTAAATACAGTCATGCAAGAGCAAAGGAGTATGAACCATAGCTACAGAACCTGACCTGAGAACAAATCTTCTTCTCCTTTAAGCGTTGAGTTGGGATTCGGAGTGGTGGTCCTCGTGCTTTGGGCACTGCAGTTCCCTTACTAATTGCTTGTGTTTGGGTGCTCTATGGTGGAGACGGTGTTGTGTCAACTGGAACTAGGTTACTAACTGTCGGGGTTGGGGTTAGAAGGGGTGTAGCTGGTTCTCTGTCCAACTGGGTAGGGGTACAATCTGCGAGAGTCTGGGTTATGTGTGGTGGATCTGGTCCTTGGGCAAGTACAACCGTGGTTCTATCTGCATCAACTGGTAGCACTATCTTTTCTGAAAACCGTGTTGTTACTCCCTTAGATACTGTCATCATGCTCTCCAATTCAAATGGCTGATAAACAAGAAAAATAATTGAAAGTATAGACATTGTATGATCGATAGGTGCAATGGATAGTGGGGAATAAAAGAGGGCATGAAATAATTCATATTTATGTTGTCTAACCAAACAGGATAGCATGACACAATTTCACATATATGATGGCTAACTATACAAGATAGCATGACACAATTTCACATTATGATGGCTAACTAAAAAAGATGGAAAGACATAGTTCAAAATATGAGACTATGTAAACAGGATGACATGACATAACTATATAATGTGTTTATTAAATAGGTTGGCATGCCATAATTCACATACATTCACGGATAGAATGCCATAATTCAAAATATCATGACTGTAAACACTAAATAGGATGAGATGATATAACTATATGATGTCTTTATTAAATGGGTTGCCATGCCATAATTCAGATAGATGATGTGTATGTACTATGTAAACATGATGGCATGATATAATTCAAATATATAATTTATATAGTAAGCAAGTAAGCAGATGGCAATCCATATATGATGTAAAAACTAAGCAATGCAAGACAACATGCATGACATGGGTAATATAACCCTGCCAAGTTTGAGCATAGACCTCAGGGGGAAAATAGGACTGGTCATCAGTCTCTGAATCCTCCTCTGAGGAGCTCTCTATAACCAGCAAGATGTCTGCTTCAGCAGGTAGCATTGTCTGCTCTGAATACCTTGTTTTCACTCCAGATACTTCCATCACCGCTTCAAATGGCTGATGCATAGGAAGAGTAGTTGAATATACAAATGTTGTCGACAAATGGAACACGTAATACAAAAAAATGATAGCATGATATAATTCACATACATGATGATTGGCTAAACAGCATGGCATTGCATAATTCACATATATAATGCCTTTGCAACAAGATAGCATTGTATAATTCACATATATAATGTCTTGCAACAAGATGGCAATGCATAATTCACATATATGGTAACTAGACACTGAACATGTGGCATTCACACAAAGCATGCCTAAACTAATCAAATGACATAGCAATGCGAGACACCATACGCACGATATGAGCAACATAACCCTGCCAAGTTAGAGCATACACCTCGGGGGGGGGATAGGACTGGTCATCTGTCTCTGAATCCTCCTCTAAGGAGCTATCCGTAACCAGCGAGATATGCGCTTCGTCAGATAGCATAGTCTGCTCTAAAGACCTTGTTTTCACTCCAGAATTTGCCATCACCGTGTCAAATGGCTGATGCACACAAAGAGCAGTTGAATGTAATAACATTGTTGACAAATGTAATATGTAACGAAAAAAAGGATGGCCTGATATAATTTACATATAAGATGACTGGCTAAGCAGGATGGCATTGCAAAATTCACATATATGATGCCTGGCTAAACAAGATGGCGTTGCATAATTCACATAAACGATGAATAAACTAAACAGATGGCATTCGCACAAAGGATGTCTAAACTAAGCAGATGACATATTTGATGTATAAAGTAAGCAATGCAAGACACCATATGCATGATATAACCAACATCAGCATGCCAAGTTAGAGCGAAGACCTCAGGGGGGAAATAGGAGTTGTCTTCTCCTTATGAATCCCCCTCAGAACAGATATCTTCCTCTCTATTAAATCCGAAATGCGTGGAGGGGGGCTGCCTTTGCGCCTACCATGGAGCGACGTCTGCATGAAATTTTATTGCCACACAAGGCTCGTCTCTTTTGCTCTACATGTTTAGTTCCATTGTTTACAATAACTGTCATGCATAGGAATAAAACATAGTGAGATTATGTAAGGAGTGCATGCAGAAATCCAGAGTGATGGTAGCAACCTGTGGATAGACCCAAAACCAATAATAGTAGGTAGATAATGGCTTCAGTTAAAAAAGCCAGATAATGGCTTCTTTACTATTTGTTTCCCACCCAACATGAAACTCATAGTAGACACTAGAGATTAACCAGATAGTAGATAGATACTATTGATAGCGGCCCCAATATGTACCCCACAACCATTTAAAAACTCAAGTTTGACCATTAGTTTGGAGCTGACTCATAGTCTAATCGGTGAACAAGACGATAAAGTAGCATGTAATATTAAGCGATGCATAACGTAAGCAAACACGAAAGAGTGCGACCTCTCTTGCGGACCCGTTTAGTCCTCGAGGTCATCTGCTCGGTTGATGATGGTAGTGCAGTTTTCATGGCTGCCAGCGGCGGGGAAGAAGATCTGAGGCGGCGAAAGACAGTCTGGAGGTCGGATCCCTGCTGTGCTGGACCCTTCTGTCGTTGGAGCAGCTGAGCTGGGGTGGACAACAGCGCAGCAGGAGCGGGACAAACCACACAAGGTTTTCTTTGACAACTATCTGTAAGGGAAGTAATTCTGTAAGGGCTCGTTTCAATTGGAGGATTCCAACAATGCAGGGATAGGAAATAGACAGGAATAGGATAGGAATGCACGTGCAAAACAGAGAATTTAAAAACACAGGATTTCTGCCAATCTGGGTGTTTGATTCACAACAATTGGAAGAGCACAGGATGCAAATAAGCATGGTGAGATTAAGTCAAACCACAAGAAAATGTAGGGTTATAATGCTATTATGCTACTATCTCTTAGTCTTGTGCTTCATGAATAGGAATTTGAAAAGGAGGACAAGTGAAAATTAAAATTCCTATGTTTTTTCTTTCAAGGAGACACTAAAGGAACAAATCCGTGTGCTCAGTGGACAATATATATAACATGTAGAGTAAAAAAGAGATGCAACAAGTGTACAACCTCTTTGGCGAAGCCATGTCGATCTCAGCGTGATTGGGTTGGCCGGTGAGGATGCTCCGGCTGACTTGGCTGTAGGAGGAGGGGAAGAAGATCTTAGGCGTTTGGAGATGGAGCCCGAGGTATTGCTCCGCTGTGATGGAGGGTTTCATCGTTGGAGCAGCTACGGTGAGTTGTACGACATCGAGGTTGAAGCAGGACAAGAGAGACAACGAACAACGTTAACCTGAGTGAAATTCTAATAGCATCTCCAATACATGACGTAAAATACATAAACACAAAGTGCTAGATGTAAAATACATCAGCCGCTCATCTCTGAACTTAACTGTCGAAACTGAATTTAACTGTCGAAACCGAACTTAACTGTCGAAACTGAACTTAATTGTCGAAACTGAATTTTGCTGTCGAAACTGAATTTTGCTGTCGAAACTGAACGCACTAGCAAGGTGAGGCTACACGTCGGTCGACTGACTTTTTCATCTCTGGTCAGTCGATTTTGCAGCCGTTGGATACGAAATCAAAAGCCTGCGGTTCATCTTCAACCTCCACCCCCTAAGCCGGCCAAACAGCAGCCCCCCGCCGCCCGCGTCCGGCGGTGCGCCGCCCCGCCCGCCCCGAAAACACTCCCCACCACCGGTCCGCCGCCGCCCCGACCATCCCTCTAGGCCCCCCGTGCCGAGCTTTTTCTCCAGCGATCCCCACTCCATCGCCCCGCCACCGCCGGCGACCACCGCCCCCATCCTGAACCCTAAGATAGATAGTGGGGTACCTCTCCGGCGAGCCCCCCTCCCTGCCGCGGCTGGTTCTTCCTTCACCTGGCAGCATCGGAGTGAAGTGTAGCTAAATCGGAGCAGCATCGCAAGCAAGAGCAAGAGCGAGAGCAGCTGCGCGAGCAAGAGCAGACCAGGCAGGGGACCAAGAGCAAGAGCAGAGCAGCAGCGCGAGCGAGAGCTAAAGCAGCAGCAGGTCCTACTGATGTGGACGTCGCCGCCGAGGGAGCGACACCATGGAGGAAGTGGCCGGCGATGCCGCCGTGGATGGAGCCGCGCTGTGTCGGCTCGGGACCGAGCGCCGGCAGCACCGTGAGATCGAATCAAGAAGAAAATGCGGCGATTAGTGTACAACCTCTTTGGTGGCGCCGATTAGGCCGCAACTTCATCCGAGGAAACGGTGATGATGATGCTCTTCCGGTGGTGCATGTGAAGACGGCGGTGTGGGAATGGAGGTGGCGCGAAAGACGAGGGGAACGTCGGGGCAGCTCCTTGGAGGTGTAGGACGGGGTGGCTGAATTGGCGGGACGATGAGATCGACGACGGATCCTCATCCAGTATGGCGGATGAGGGACGTCGAGGTGTTGCTGTGGACAACATCGTCGGGGGAGAGGCTCCGGCTGGGTGGCGGACGGAGCAGGGTGTGGGGTTTCGTCGTGGGTTTTTGCGGCCTTGGTGTACGAATGGGTGGGCGGATGGGATGGCAGTGGGGAACCATGGCTTAGAGACGCGCTTGTCCGAAATGTGGGGTACGTTACGGAAGTACCGCCACCGATTTGAGGCGGTTCTTTCGGTTCAGGGGTACCACGGGCATTTCCCGTGTCGGGATTTCACGGGAGGTGGGAGTTTTCGCGCGCGCTGTAATTTCGGAATAGCAAGGCGCGGGTTGAGATGGAGGGAGTTGTCGGAGCACAACGAGACAAAGATATATCTTAAATATTTCGGGCTAACAAGGCGCGGGTTGAAATTTCCGGACAAGCCTAACGTGTACTGTACCAAATCAATGCGCCCTACAAATGTCATTCAAAACTTTGAATTCATGTTATGTTCAATTAAAATATTTCGCTACGTGTATAATGAATGCAACCTACTACTCAAATGAACGTTTTAGTGCATTCCAAACGTATATACTACCGCTTCAATATGAACTAAATTTGAATTCGTTTCTCTATTTGAATAAGATCTACAGTAATGATTGTTGTGAAGTCAAAGCATTTGAATTTGTTTCTCTATTTTAATAAGATCTACAATCATCATTATTGTCAAGTTAAACCATCGTTTGTGTATTATCTTCACAGCACACCACATGATTAGTCTCGAGTTACATATGAACTATGTGTACTATATGAACTCGAACTAGATTTTTTGAATCCACTTTATTTTGATTTCAAATCACATTACATTTCTAGCTCTAGCTAGATCTTCATAATCTAAACCATGTCTCATATGTATAATGTGTTTATCACATTATGTATGGTGCCCCACCCCCTACGCCTACAAGTATTTAGATGTGAGTTGCAAACACCACACATTACCACAAATTCAAATAAAATGTGAGAATGTTCGATATATAGTATTGTTTAGATTGTTCAATATTTAGTTGTAAGCTGCAAACGCCACACATTATCACAAATTCAAACAAAATGTGAGATTGTTTGATGTGTAGTATGGTTTAGATTGTTCGGCATTTAGCTGTGAGTTGCAAATGCCATGCATTATCACATTATGGTATAACATGTGCACAGCACGTGTATCACCGCTATATTCATGCATGCAATGTTTAAAACACTATGATCTCCTATTCAAATATATGAATCCGCTTTTATATCAAATTATGATCTTTGTTAGTCTCTTACACCCACACAATCCTATAACCTCTGTAGCTACCACTAACTTTCTCTCGTGCATGCACACGCCCTCCTCGCCCTCCCCCTCCCTCGGGCATTCTATCCATCGGGCACATTCATTTTTTTCTTTAGGTCGTTCTCCCAGAGTCTCCACAACTCCTTTCTGACACACACCGATCGATAAACCTCTCCAGCGATGCCTGCCTACAACATACAAACACACCTTCAATCTCCTCCTTTATGTGTCCTTGCCTCGTGTCTCTCATACGGTCAGGCACACGTGTAAACTCTCGCCCCTCTTTTCATCGCTCTCACAACAGCACACTCCTCCCCCTATCTAGCTAGTAGTTAGGCCTCTCGCACCACCTCCTAGCTCCATTCTCTCTATCTATCCGTCTCGCTGGGCCTTATTTGCCTCTAACAAATGGACGTACACCGACCGATCTCTCGCTATACATATAGCTAGCTAGGTCCTTATAACTCATTTTTACCCACACGTCAATCAATCTATCTCATTAGTTGTGTCTCTCCCTTCCTCCGACAAACAACAATTGATCTACCGATCTAGTTAGGTTTGCTTACCAAACACATGGTTCCCCTTCATCATCCATGGATGCGTCCCGACAGATCTATCACGCACAGGCACACACAGAAACACATCCCCACTCTTATTGATAACATTGCAGTTCCACCCTCAGTTTGTCTAGTAGGCCTCTCCCACCATCTTCGAGAAGCAACTCCATCACCCATCCAGCACTCTACCCCTCTCCCTCCCTCTCTCTCTCCTCTCTCTCTCTCCCATCATATTTCCCGTCCTTCAGTTATGTATGGATGTCGACCAATCTCCCTCAAGACATAGCTGGGTCTCTCCTTCTCAACACATATAGGAGTCGTTCTACCTCTATAGTTAGGCCTCTGCCTACCCCT
>NC_041392.1:176175669-176189616 GCF_002162155.2 Triticum dicoccoides
ACAAACTTGACGTGTTCCGGTAGGCCGGTCGACCTATATCTTTGACTTGTACACACACAATTTTGATGGCTCTCTTCATCGATCTCGCACCCACCCACTTGATCCTCTCTTCGACTCTATCGATAGCTATGACCCCTCCCTCTCTTCTCGTGGATTGCCCGACCCTCTATGTATTATATGGATAGGCCTCCATTTCACACACATTGCATGCAAAATTTTGTTTGAGATGTCATCGACACATATTCCCACAAATAATTCACGAAATCAACCCCCACCCCACCCCCACCCCAAAACAAAAAACACTCACGAACGCGGTTTGTATCTCTCACACCCACCCACGTAGGTGGGGGACGTGCACGAAGAGAAGAGGTGCATGCACGGCACACGTACTCCCGTCTCTTTCCCAACCACACCCGCGCGGGTACACGGTGGAGCTCATTTCTGTACGAAAAAGGCAGCCCACATGGTAATTTGGCATGTGTACTGGTTGTCCACTTGGTGGAGGGAGGATCGTCTAACACGGGTGAACAAACAAATTGCGACTTGACGTGTTATGTTAAAAAAGAGGCAAACCATGTGGGGCCTACCTTAGAGGCAAGGCTCTATACACTGGAGTACTTTTGATGTGTCGCGTCAACTCGCAGAATGAGGAGAAGCTTGCTTAGTACGCCATCTCCCCCGCCCATGGGTGCGGTGGCTCGCAGGATGAGGTGAAGCTTGCTTAGTATGCCTTACGCCCGCTCCCTCGCCCATGCGCGCGGTGGCTCGCAGGACGAGGAGAAAAATTTACTACTCCCTCCGTTTACTCCTCGTCCCTACTACCTTGGTTATAGAGATTATATCATATTGTTTGGAATATATATGTCCTTTAGTAGATTTCAATATGAACTACTAGTACATACTCCAAACACTGATGTATATATATATGTATTTTAGAGTGTAGATTCACTCATTTTGCTCCGTATGTAGCACTCTCCCTCGCCCCTCGACCCTCGCCCACGTGGTGGATGTGCAGCAATTCATTCGGTCTCATATAGCCAGAACGATATATACTGCACTACCATTATTGCTCGACTTCCCGAAGAGGCGAAGATCCAATCGCAAGGTTAATCTTTTGGAGATGCCAAGCCCAAGGTTATAGGAGAACGAGTAGTAGGTGCCGCGTCATTTATAAATAAAGTTTTTTTCATCAGTGGCACGTACGCAATATGATAGGTTCATATGGAGAGAAAGGACGAGGAAACCGCTCCACTATATACATAGTCAGGACGGGCCAGCCTACACGGTTGCTTGCTGGTGTTGCTCTCTTCACACTCTCTCGCAGAAAACGACTGTGGCCACATCTCTAACATGTCGGCGGATCACGTTTGCTTGGGGAAGGGGTGGATGCTTAGTGTAGATGCGGTGGCCGTCGCCGACGGCGAAAACCCACTGTCAGCATGTCCCGGTCAGGGGTCCCCGCCGTTCTCTCTCACAAAGCCGGTGAGGTTGCCTTCGTCCCTTGCTCACTGCTGCGACGTGGGCAGTTGCCGCCTCCCGCCGCCCTCCTCAAGGTTGAGCTACGTCCCTCAGGTACAACTCCCTTTACAGCCGGCTTGCACCACTGCTCCAGCTGCCCACATCACTCCCTGTGGATATTTCTCTACTTCTTTGCCCCGCACATACCTCTATTGGCTTCTACGTACTGTATTTGTGATGAATTTATGTCTCATCAACTAGTCCTAGTAATCTTATTCTAATCACGCTTGTTCAATTTCTTTGCCACATGGATGTTCATCTCGATTTTGGTGAAACTGCACAAAATGATCCGATGGTCAAAAGGTTGCAAACTTCATTTATTAGGAAGCTTGAACGTTGCCAGCAAATTGAAGCCTAGTCAGGGTTCAAGGGCTAGGGACTGCATGGATTTTTTTTCTTTAGCTGCCTCTGTTCCAAAATAAGTGTCAACTTTAGTAGTAGTACAACTTTGTACTAAAGTTTGCACAAAGTTGAGAAACTTATTTTGGAACGAAGGGAGTACATATATGCTATGATCTGTCAATCATTGAGATGCAATAGCATGCATGTTAGTCTCCTTTCTACTTGATGAAATGTTGCAACGGGCAACCTTGGACGCAAGATACATGTAACAGAAGCTGGAAGCTTCATAGCATTGTACAAATTTATCTCGCTGATAAATTACAGTACGTACTATACTAGTACTTCTTCCGTTCCTAAATATAAGTCTTTGTAGAGATTTCACCATGAACCACATGCGGATGTATATAGATGCATTTTAAGTGTAGATTCATTCATTTTGTTCCGTATGTAGTGGAATCTCTACAAAGACTTATATCTACTAGTAATAGCTAGCCCCCACTACTAGGAATTCTCTATCCTCTCCTTGAGCCACGTCATCAAAATTGATGTAGCCGTTAGATGAAGTAAATCAGTCCATAATAGCCGTCTGATCTTGACGTTGAGAGGCTCCGCACTAAGCCACATGCAAGCATGCAGAAATACCATGCCACATGCATGTGAGTGGGTTTCAAATCACATCAACATGTCTGCATGCAAGCATGCACCGGTAGCATGCATGTAAGTGAGCTTTTAAGTCCCATTAACATGTCAAAAAGAAAAATATAATCCCATTATGCAGTAGGAGTTGGCTGATCTTTTTTCCTTACGTGGGATGATCTAAATGATTATGGGAGGTTATTTAATTTGGCTACCACATTTGTCATGCGGTTATAGAGTTTTTTTCTTCTATTAAATCGATAATTTTGCGCAGAGAGATATACCGCTGTTCCGCGCCAACGCGCGGGGACTCATCTAGTAATATTTAGGAACGGAGGGAGTACTATGTAAAGAGTTAGGTGTCGCACGGTGATAGTGTGAGGTGGACCATGTAATCATTGAGCCTGCGTGTTTTCACTGCTCTTGCACGCCTCCACTGTAAGAATGGAGAAAATTGTAATCTAGTAGTAGTATACCTCCTTTCGCCGAAAGCGTGGGACATCCAGCAGTCCTACCACCTCAGTAATAAAGACCAATGAGCCGTCAAATCACATAGACCCAGCAGTAAGTTGGACGGACGAAGCAACCATCACTCTTGCGCCAGTGAGAGGTCGCGTCCGCTCTGCCCGGGCATGAATGCGGCACCGATTCTTTGGAGCGGCGCTGACCGTTTCGGGCGGGAAGCGTGTGCGGACGATGGAGGGGCTTTGGGTGGGCCAGGCTGGTCAGGAGCAGGCGTGGCAGCTGTCCGCATGTCCCTACCGGACACGCCCGGAAACGAGAGGATGCACCGACTCTCGCGGCTAAAATCGTACACTATACAACATCTCTCTGTAGGAGTAGGTCGATCTGTCGCTCTCTCTAACACACACATGGTGTTAAACACACACACACACACACGCACGCACTTTGGTCCCGTTGCACCTTCTAACGTGACTTATTACACCTAGACGGAGGGAGTAGTAAGTATACGAGATACAGTGGCACACTGACTTAAGTCGAATACAAGTGCCCAAAATTTGTGTGCATGTTATAATACGGATTCACTTAAAATAGTACGTGAGCGAACAGAGGGATCAATTGGACAGTGTTCTCGAGCAGTAGCGAGATGTGTGAGTTAAGATACACCGCTGGCGCTTTTAATTTTTCTTATTAATTTGTTTGTTTCACCCTCTGACTGGTGGGACCCAACGTACTACATGGAGAGAGGTAAGGTGACTAAGGCTGCATTATTTCTGCACCACTGTGGATAGTCTTACCATCAAAGCCACATGACACGATTATGATTGAAATCCCAATGACTCCCACACACACACAAAAAAAACACGGCATGCTTGTCACACGAATGCACAAATGTATAAAAGGTTATTTCCCTCTCGTTGAACATAACGGGAGGGTTGTGTAGCTGGTTAGCCTGTTCGCTCATCAAACTTGAGGTCTCGGGTTCGATAACTACACTTGAGCATAATTTGTGCCAGGAGGATTCTTTGACTGGTCAAAATGTTTTCTAGGGTTTGCACGCTTCACACTCTCTCTCCAGTATATATATACACGCTGGAGCCTCAACGCTTGTAGTTGCTCTCTTCACACTCTCTCGCCCTCTCCCTCTGGAGCCTCAGCGCTTGTAGTTGCTCTCTTCACACTCTACGCCCTCTCCAGATCTAAACAAGACTTCGTTGGCCTTTCTCTCCCCTCACTGCTGCTCAAAGAGCCGGCAGGATCCATCCGTCGGGAAGGGAAGGAGGCTTAACACTGTCGCCGTCGGCGAGGGACTACCGGCGCAGTTGTTCACTTTCCACCCAGCGGCGGCGCGGGAGGTCCTCTGACCCCTTCTTCTTCGCCGTCGTCCCGTCGCCCACCGAACCACGCCCCAAGAACCTTAAGGTATAATTTACTTACTCCACATGCATTGCTCTAGCTGCATGTATACCATGAATCTAGGACGTGGTTCAAAGAGGAAAGGAGTGGGGGAAAGTAGTGGGAAAATTGTATATAGCATGAATCTAGGACGTGGTTCAAAGAGGAAATGAAGGGGGAAAGTTGTATAGCATTAATCTAGGATGTGGTTCAAAGAGGAAAGGAATGGGGGAAAGTAGTGGGGAAAGTTGTATCGCATAAATCTAGGACGTGGTTCAAAGAGGAAAGGAAGGGGCAAAACTACTAGTTCAAAAAGGAAAGGAAGGGACAAGGTTGTAGAGTTTGAGCAGTACTAGATTTGCCGCGCTCACATAAGGAAAGGCGTCTAAAGATAACAAAACTGGGACCAACACAAATATGCTCCTTGGTTGTTTGTTCTTTGTTGCAACAGACTGTGCATGACCACAGTACATTGGTAGATGCACATGGTGCTGGTGCGTCCACTGTCCCATGCAACTCATTAGCTATTGTTAATCTAAGGCCCTGTTTGGTTAAAAACTCCCTAGTCCCTACCTGCTGGGTTCCAGGGACTAAACATGGACTAGAGGTTATTAAATGACATGCTAAAAGACCATGTTACCCCTAGTAATGAACTAATAGAGAGAAGGTGTGATGCGTGGCAGGGGCAACTGTTGGAAAAAGTCCCAAAAAGACTCCCTCGGGGTCTTCTTTCTTTAGTCCCAAATGCCCACTTTTAGTCCTAAAAGTCCCTCCTCTTTGGTTTAGATGGGACTGACACGGAGTTTTTTTAGTCCCTACACCAAAATGTCCCTGTAAACAAACACCCTCTAATAATGCCGCTGGAAAATTGATGCAATGCCACAGTTAAAAGAAAATTACATGTTTAACGAATTTTATTATTAATATAATCTCTATGTTAATATTAATCAATGCCACCGTTTGAGAAATGCTACTGTCTTGCTTTCTTTCCCATTTAGATAAGGTAGATGCTTCTTTTTGTTGGCTTCTGTGTCATCCATCGTTATTGACCACTAATTGTTTCCTTTGCACCTCTGTGTAAACAGGGTTATCTGCTTCACCTTGTTGCCATTGTGACCTTTTGTTGCACTGCACAAAACACATTTGTTTTAAGAGTGTTTTGTGCAGTTCAACCAAAATGTCACACCGACAACGTTGCTTGATTGCTTAATCTTAGTGGAACTGCACAAGAGGAGATCTTACTTCTTGTCCGTTAAGCTGAATTTGGTTCAGATCTTCTTCTTGTGAGTTGTTTGAATTCTGCATCATGAGAGGTCAGTACTAGACTTCTTTCACATGATTCTGCAGTGTGCATTCATATGTTATGCTACTTGTACGATAATGTTGCTTGATTTTAGTGAACTGCACAAATGGAGACAAGACTTCCAATCTATATGTGCACCGTAATATCCCATTGAGGTAAGATAAGGATATTTCACAACTGCTGGCCTGTATTTTCCCACTTTCATCAGAAAATTAAGTTTAGTACTATATTTGTGCTCCCTAATTGACATGCCAAATCTTACATTGAAGGCGAAGCTTGTTTGTTATTGAACCAAGTGATGAAGAGGAAGAACAAGGGGAAGAAAAACAAAAATCAACTCCCGGTGCTGTAATGAAGCACTGGAACTGTGATGACACAAGTAATGATATAGTTTTGCATCTTAATTTATTGCTATGGCTGGAACGAGCAATTATTTTGCCACTGATTTGATGCCACTCTTAATGTAATATGTAATTATCTCTACTTGTGCAAATAGGGATCTTCTTTGAAGATACCATATATTTTAGTGGAACTGCACAAGAAGATGTTGGAAACATTAAACTAATCGAGGAGTATATAGTAAGCATGGCCACCACCGTAGATAGCAACAGATGGTTCTGGAGAATTGCTTCATCTGTATGCTCTACACAATAAGCCTCCTGACAAAGGTTGGTACTTGCCCACTGATTTCATCCATATGATTGAGCTTTGTCATCTCTATTGGTGTTGTGCTACTGTTTAGATACTGTCATGAAAAAGTGGTATTGTCCTTGAGAAGTGCTTCATCTGTGTTGTTTTAAATATTTCCTTTCCTTTTTTTCGAGCAAACAATGATGCTAGCATTTAGTAGTCATCTTGTCTTTGCACAACAGGATCATCTTCCTCTGAAGATGAATATGGAGTACGTGAAGTGACTAGTTCCGATTATGCTAGGATGAAGAAGCCATGTCTATCTTATCATCAGAAGGAGCAGTTGAAGGATGGTTACATTACTCCCCACAAGACCAAACTAACTTCAGCTTAGAAGGACTGACAAAATCTCCATTTTTTGCTGTGATGCGCGAGTACAATGTTGTTCTAGGATTCTTTCTGGTGAGTTCCATTTTTCTAAAAGTGTGCTCTACATGAACCATGTATGTGCCTGTTGAAACTGTCAATTCATAGTACAGTTTGCTCTATACTAATCACTTTTTTGTATTTGTGCAAACAGGGGTGCTCAGCTTGATTTCAATGGGAACTGCACAAAATGTTCATGAATGCATCGAATCATTCATTTCCACCACAAGAAAGGAGGTGCCGATAAGTTCAAGGCGTTGCAACATATAAGGGCGAAATCATACAAGCTACGCGCGAATTTGGTTGATTTTGGTGGAACTGCACAAAAAGAACAGCTGGTTTATTTAGCACAAGGTACCATGTCAATGTCCGAACTGATGGCAAAGCCTGCCCATTCCATAATCGTAGGCATTTGATATTTTGGAATGGGACAACCTTGTCAAATTTTTCTCATTGATTTTAGCAAGACATGCGTTTGATATTTTCGAATGGGACGCCCTTTGCTGTCAGCAGCGTCAATCAATTTTTTCTTTATTCTTTAGTTGTGAAGTAAATATTGCCTCTGACATGTGAGTCGCTGAGATGCATAATCATCGATTGTTTTGAATGTTCTCTATGAATTGCCAGTCTTGTGTGTTTGATTGCAATGTACAAAAATGCTAAAAAGCTGCTCAAACTCTTTGTACTCCTTCTGTTCCTTTTTACTTCGCACGCTGTGAAAGTGCATACTTTTTTGTATAAGATTTGTTAAAGTAGAGATACTTTGACTACAGACAAAACTTGTATGCAGACTAGAAAGGACCGGAGGGGGTACATGTGAAACTGCTGCAAACGAGGTGATCACCCTAGGAATAATGCTAGTATGTATTATTTTGCATGTTCATCCAATGCCAGTGATACGTGAATTCAAACTAATCGAAATAAATTCATTCATACACGGTCGGATTTCATATAAACATGCCAGATTTCATTACATTCCATACATTCTTCAACTAAAAAGGGGTGCGCTGTAGGTATAATTAATTAACTGAAGCTACCCACCTGTGTCCCGCTGAGCCGAACAGAGGCTTCAGTGACTTAACTGCAGGTGCAGTTGTGTAACTGACATGTGGCCTGTTGGGCACACATGTCAGTCAGCCAACTGCACCAGCAGTTAAGTAGAAGCAGCGTTATTCTCTAGCAGAACTCCCCGACTCCACGTCGCCGCCAAGAAGCTAACCGGCCGTCAATGGTCAACCCGCCTAGCTTGGCTTCAATAGGAGGGTAGCAGCGGTGGCCTTACTTGGACCCGAGCGGCGGCGACCTACCGTGTTCTACTCTTCCTCGTTTTCTGTGTGGCGCGACCTCGTTGGCAGCGGGGCGGGGCCTCGGCGGAGCCGGCGATGTCCTCTATCTCGTTGCCGGCGGGCGGCGCCTCAGCGGAGTGGTGGAAATCCTCCCCCGCGTTGCCGGCAGGGTGGGGCCTCGGCTGAGCCGGCGATGTCCTCTGCCTCATTGTTGGCGCTACGGGGCCTCGGCGGAATCGGCGGTGTCCTCCGCCTTGTTGTTGGCGCCACGGGTCCTCGGTGGAGCAGGGCCTCGTCGACGCCAGCGGAGCGGGGACTCGTCGGAGCCGACATTGTCCTCTGCCTCATCCTGGGTCTCGCCAAACAGCGCCTCACCTGCTTCATCGCCCTCTTTGCTAGCCTCTTTGTAGGCGGCCGCAGCCTCTGCTACCTGCATGTGGTACCGCCAGCGCTCGAGGCGGCCCTTGCGGGCGGAGCAGTACGAGTCGAGCAACGCCTCCTGCTCCGCTCGCTCCGCGGCGATCTACTCCTCTGCCTGCAGGTGCTCCTGGGGGAGATGGTGGTTGTAGGCGGCGTCGGCCTGCGCCTCCCGGAACTGCTCCTGACACATCTGCCTCACACTGTCCATATATTGGGCACGGGCCTCGCCGATGGTCATGGTGCAATGCACCGGCGAGGATGGCGCGGAGGAGGGGGTTGGCGCCGGATCGTCGACTACCATGTTCTCCATTGGGACGTCATCGTCCTCCGACTGCCTGCTGGCCAGCCGGTCGGCAGCAATGGCTGCCATCTCCTTGTGGTCCGTTGTCCGCCCGTCCCGAAGAGCGCTGGAGCGCGAGGAAGCCATGGTGGGCAGTAGTGGTGTGGACAGGAGAAAGGGAACGGATGTGGATGACTGCGGCTATGGCCGGTGCAACAGTTTATATAGCAATGGTGGGCGGGCAGAGGGACGGACGTGTGGCGCCGGAGTAGCCACCTCGGCAACCGCTTATCATTAATGTGGGCGGTAGATGGACGGATGGACGACACTTGTGTCGTTTGAAGGCGGAGCAATCGCCTGCACCGGGAAGCGGGGCGGGCGGCGCTGACTGTTTCGGGCGGAAAGCGCGTGCGGGCGAGGAGATGACTTTACTTGGAGAGGATGACAATGGGGACCCACCAGGTCCATAGCCTCACGTACGCAAGTGCCTCCTTATTATATATATATATATGTATAAAACTATACTCCCTCCGTCTAGGTGAATAAGTCGTATTAGAAGGTGCATCATGACCTAGGTGCAAGCAGATTGGTGGAAAAGAAGAATATTTCTCTCTTCTAAACACAACATTTAATCACAACAGTTAAGAGGATGCCTTATTAGCTACCCATGCAGGCCATCGTAATTCATAGCATGCAAAGCGCTTTTATTTCTTGCCTAATAACCGCATGGACGTGCTGCATGCATTGGTCCTTGCTTGAGCAAAAAAGGGAGGAGGGGGGTTTCCACGGGAGACAACGAGGCAGAGGTGGAAGCGCTCGCTGGAGTAATTTATTTTGCTTCCCCATGGTTTCTTGACATCACGGTCCCACACCATTGTCAACCTATGTAGTAGTCAATAAACGAGAGAATTGCACAAGAAGCGGCCGACAGCTGGGACCAAGCAGCTCGAGCAGTATTTGTGTTTTTGAGGTGTGAGCACTGCAGAGTTCTTCGATGTTTAGCCCAGATATTAATATTTCTCTCCTCTGAACAACAACGAAAACATCGCTGCAGGTATTAACTGGGCGGGTTGTGGCCCGTCTAGCCCAGGCCAGATATCCAGCCCAGATATTAATTTTTTTCAAGCTGAAAATGGCTAGCCCAACTATACTTTTTTTAGGAATACCCAGGCAAGGTCAAGTTGTTATTCTCCGCCCCGCTAGGCTGCAAATCTTTCCTAAGAGGGATGCATTAGGCTTAACAAGAAAATGAGCTTTAAGAAATAATAAATGCGATGTAATTATAAAAACTGGGCAGTAACTGTAAAAAAATGCACCAAACACGTCATTACTTTATAAAATATTATTTTTGGATATTGAAAATTTTAATTTCATTAATTGTTGCGAGCACAATGTTTTGTTGGATTTTTACGTAATATAAATTTATATTGAAATTATATTTAATTTGACTAGAAATTTCGGGATAAAAATATTTCGGATCCCATCAAAATGTGGGAAATTTTATTGAATTCTGTTTTGAACGGTTGGTTGAAATGGGCTGTACATTTAACAAACTGTAAATGGGCTGTAGTAAATTCCATTAGAATTCAAAATGGGCTACACATTCTTAAAAATCTCAAATGGGCTATAAGTTCTCTGCCACACACTTCTGGCCTTACTAAGTTGACGCGTCCCCTAAAAAAACAGAGTTGACGCGTATGCAAGGCTTTGTCAACTTATAGTCAACACACGGTTCTAGAGCAGTGGCTGTTGGATATCCATCCAACGGATGCCGTGCTTCTTCTTCAATCTCGGATATTCTAGCTTCACCCGCCCAAAAAATGATTCCTCCCCCTGACATCTAGGGCGTACCCTTTCAGAAGCTGACCCGTGGGCCTACTAAGTTGACGTACCAAGGGCTTTTTCAACTTAGTCAATATAAATGATTCTAGCTACAGTGACCGTACGATGTCCATCCAACGGCCGTAGTGCTTCTTCAACCTCTGGTCTTCTTGCTCCAGCCGCCCAAAGCAGCACCGGTCGTGCCGCCTGCTCCTGCCTCCCGTGGCCGGCTGTGCTACCGCGGAGGCCTCACCGCCCCCTACTATTCCCACCGCTGGCCAGGCCCTGCGGCGATGGCAGCCTCACACCGCAGTCGAACGAGTGAACCCTCATACTCCTCTCCGCGTGGGCATCCACTGCCGCGTCTTCACCGGCTCCACGTCGTCCCCTTCCTAGGCCTCGCTGTCATCCACCGCCCTGGTGCTCTCGGTGCGGCGTGGTCAACGTGGTCAAGGAACGACTTCCATCGGACGTGGACTGTACGTGGAGAGGCTGACAACTGGGTCCACGGCGGCAGCAAGGAAGTGCCTCCTTATTATGCGGAAAATAATGATTCCTCCACCTGACAGCAGGGACCCACCGGATGGGCCACCAGTATTTTGCAAAAAAAATCATTTCCCCCTGACTGCTGGGACCCACCGGACGGGCCACCGTATTTCACGAAAAAAACATTCCCCCCGCTGTCAGCTCGGACCCACCGGAAGTGCCTCCTTATTATACACAAAAAAATGAATACTCCCCCGGCTAGCTGGGACCCACCTTGTTGGGAGGCTGACTTATGGGCCTACTAAGTTGACGGGGACGAAGGGCTTTGTCAACTTAGTCAATATGAACGATTCTAGCTCCAGTGACCGTACGATGTCCATCCAATGGCCGTAGTGCTTCTTCAACCTCTGGTCTTAGCCGCCCAAAGCAGCGCCGGTCGTGCCGCATGCTCCTGCCTCCCGTGGCCGGCTGTGCTGCCACAGAGGCCTCACCGCCCCCTACTATTCCCACCACTGGCTAGGCCCTGCGGTGACGACAGCCTCACACCGCAGCCGAACCAGTGAACCCTCGTAGTCCTCTCCGTGCGGGCTTCCACTGCCGCGTCGTCCCCTTCCTAGGCCTCGCCGTCGTCCATCGCCGTGGTGCTCTCCGCGCGGCGTGGTCAAGGAACAACTTCCATCGGAAGAGTACTATACGTGGAGAGGCTGACAGCTGGGTCCACGGCCACAGCCCAGTTTTTTTGTGATTTGCCAAGTCGCTTTGTCAGGCCTGTTGGGCTGCAAATCTTTCAAGACGAGGAGAGCTTTCATTCGGCTGGCCGAGAAAATGGCCCATCAGTAATGAGAAATGGGTTGTACATTTTTAAAACACATCAAACCGACAATTAGTTTCAAATATCTTTTTTTTCATTCCAAGATTTTAAATTACATTAATTTTTATGCGTGAAGAATTTGTTGGATTTTATATTTATATACATTTATTTTTAAAATCAGTTTGAATGTGAGTCGAAATTCCGGGATTAAAAATAGTTCGGACCGCACCGGAATATGCAAACTTTCGTATAATTTTTTAATCGTTGCCACAATATGGGCTGTAATGCTAACAAAAAGAATATGAGCTCCAAAAAACACCTTAAGAATTAGCAAATGGGCTGTAAATTATTAGAAATACTGGCAGATGGGCTGTATGATGTTTTCCACAGATTTGAGGCTTTCCTAAAAAAAAGGTTGACGCACAAGCACTGGCTGTTGGATGTCCATCCAATGGCCGTCGTGCTTCTTCAATCTCTGCTCTTCCTGCTCCAGCCACTCAAACAAGCGCCGGCGGGACTGCCTGCTCCCTTCTCCTCGCGGCCGGCTATGCTGCCGCGCAGGCCTCACCGCCCGACCGCACTCCCATCGCTGGCCTAGCCATCCCTCTACTCACCCACACCTATTGTTATTCTCCGGCGACGGCAGACGAACCAGTAAACCCTCGTACAGTCGTACTCCCCTCCGCGTGGGAAACAACTGCCGAGTCTTCCTTGCCTCCGTGTCATCCCCTTCCTAGGCCTCGCCGTCGTCCACCGCCCTGGTGCTCTCGGTGCAGCGTGGTCAACGTGGTCAAGGAACGACTTCCATCGGACGTGGACTATACGTGGAGAGGCTGATAGCTGGGTCCACGGCCGCGGCAAGGAAGTGCCTCCTTATTACGCGGAAAATAATGATTCCTCCACCTGACAGCTAGGACCCACCGGACGACCCACTATATTTCGTGAAAAAACATTTCCCCCTGACTGCTGGGACCCACCAGCTATATCTTCGCACGCAAGGAAGTGCATCCGGGCAAAAAAAACAATCCGCCCCCTGATTGCTGGGACCCACCAGCTACATCTTCGCAGGCAAGGAAGTGCCTGACAGTCGGGACCCACCTGGTCGAAGCGTACGTAGCGTTGTCATTCTGGTTGCGAACGTGTACGTACATACTGGCCGATGTAGAAGCGCGCATGTGTCGTAGTAGAGGCGCGCATGTGTCGTAGTAGAGGCGCGCACGTAGCATGTACACGTACGTACAGCGGCCAGGATGCAAGGAAGAAAATACAGCCACGTATGTGTACATATGGGCGGGGTCTCAAACGCCTACTCGCGCATACTTACGGCCAGGGCTCGTGTATGTGGCTGGGTCAAAACGGAGAAACAACGTCGTCGTCGTGTTCATGGGGAGGCAACGGAATGCGTCGTGTTCATGGGGAGGCAACAGAATGCGTGGGAGCCAACCGGCTGGGTCGGAACGGAATGCGTGGTCATGTTCATCGGGAGGGCTTGGACGGAACAAGCGATGAAAACGAGGCCTGACGTACCGCAAAATGGAGGAAACGGCCTTGTGTCGATCGGCCACGTTCGGAACGAGATCCTGTTCATCGGGAGGGGTCTGGCGTACCACAAAACGGAGGAAATGGACCTCCTACGGCCGAAACGGGGGTCCTGTTAATTAGGAGGGGTGTGGCCTACCGCAAAATGGAGGAAACGGACTTGTGTTGGAGCGCTATGGTCGAAACGGGGGTCCTGTTCATCGGGAGGGGTGTGGCGTACCGCAAAACGGGACTCCACGAGATACTGTTCATCTCCATCGTCGACCCCCTCCAGCCTCCACGAGCTACTGTTCATCCACCGCCGACCTCCTCCAGCCTCCACCTGCGACTGTTCATCCACGGGCTCCTGTTCATCCAGCCTCCACCGCGTGCTACTCCACCGGCTACTGTTCAACCAGCCCTCTCCACGGGCTCCTGTTCAACCACCCTCCACAGGCTACTGTTCATCCTGTCCTCCACCGTCTACTGTTCATCCTGCCCTCCACGGGGTGGTCCTGTTCATCCAGCCCTCCACTGGGTCCTGTTCATCCAGCCCCAACCGGCTCGATCGATCGGGGTCCTGTTCATCCAGAGGCAACACCACGGGGTCCTG
>NC_041392.1:176189828-176193348 GCF_002162155.2 Triticum dicoccoides
CTCACTGTTCATCCAGAGACATAATTATGAGAATATCTAGGCATGATCATGTATATAGGCATCATGTCCGCGACAAGTAGACCGAAACGATTCTGCATCTACTACTACTACTCCACACATCGACCGCTATCCAGCATGCATCTAGAGTATTAAGTTCAAAGAACAGAGTAACGCATTAGGCAAGATGACATGATGTAGAGGGATAAACTCAAGCAATATGATATAAACCCCATCTTTTTATCCTCGATGGCAACAATACAATACGTGTCGTTTCCCTTTCTGTCACTGGGATCGAGCACCGCAAGATTGAACCCAAAGCAAAGCACTTCTCCCATTGCAAGAAAGATCAATCTAGTAGGCCAAACTAAACGGATAATTCGAAGAGGCTTGCAAAGATATGAAATCATGCATATAAGAATTCAGAGAAGAATCAAACATTGTTCATGGATAAACTTGATCATAAATCCACAATTCATCGGATCTTGACAAACACACCACAAAAATAATTACATCGAATAGATCTCCAAGAAGATCGAGGAGAACTTTGTATTGAGATCCAAAGAGAAAGAAGAAGCCATCTAGCTAATAACTGTGGACCCGAAGGTCTGTGGTAAACTACTCACACATCATCGGAGAGGCTATGGTGTTGATGTAGAAGCCCTGTGTGATCGAATCCCCCTCCGGTGGAGCATCGAAAAAGGCCCCAAGATGGGATCTCATGGGTACAGAAGGTTGCGGCGGCAAAAAAGGTGTTTCGTGTCTCTCTCCGATGGTTTCAGGGTATAAGAGTATTTATAGGCGAAAGAAGTAGGTCGGTGGAGCTGCGAGGGGCTCACGAGGGTGGGGGCGGCCTAGCCCCCTTGGGCGTGCCCTCCTGCCTCGTGGCTTCCTCGCTACTTCCTTGACGTCCACTCCAAGTCTCCTGGATTGCATTTGTTACAAAAACAATCCCCGCGAAGGTTTCATTCCGTTTGATATTCCTTTTCTGTGAAACACTGAAATAGGCAAAAAAACAGCAATTTGCACTGGGCTTTCGGTTAATAGGTTAGTCCCAAAAATAATATGAAAGTGCATAGTAAAGCCCATTAAACATCCAAAATAGATAATATAATAGCATGGAACAATCAAAAATTATAGATACATTGGAGACGTACCAAGCAGCCCCAAGCTTAATTCCTGCTCGTCCTCGAGTAGGTAAATGATAAAAACAGAATTTTTGATGTGGAATGCTACCTAACATAATTCTCAATGCAATTTTATTTATTGTGGCATGAATGTTCAGATCCAAAAGATTCAAGACAAAAGTTTAATATTGACATAAAAATAATAATACTTCAAGCATACTAACTAAGCAATTATGTCTTCTCAAAATAACATGGCCAAAGAAAGATAACCCTACAAAATCATATAGTTTGGCTATGCTTCATTTTCATCACACAAAAATGCTCTCATCATGCACAACCCCGATTATAAGCCTAGCAATTGTTTCATACTTTAGTAATCTCAGACTTTTTTCAACTTTCACGCAATACATGAGCGTGAGCCATGGACATAGCACTATGGGTGGAATAGAATATAATGATGGGGGTTGTGTGGAGAAGACAAAAAAGAGAGAAAGTCTCACATTGACGCGGCTAATCAACGGGTATGGAGATGACCATCAATTGATGTCAATGCTAGGAGAAGGGATTGCCATGCAACGGATGCACTAGAGCTATAAATGTATGAAAGCTCAACAAAAGAAACTAAGTGGGTGTGCATCCAACTTGCTTGCTCACGAAGACCTAGGGCATTTGAGGAAGCCCATTGTTGGAATATACAAGCCAAATTCTATAATGAAAAATTCCCACTAGTATATGAAAGTGACAATATAAGAGACT
This sequence comes from Triticum dicoccoides, assembly GCF_002162155.2. Taxonomy (NCBI): domain Eukaryota; kingdom Viridiplantae; phylum Streptophyta; class Magnoliopsida; order Poales; family Poaceae; genus Triticum; species Triticum dicoccoides. The sequence continues at coordinate 176,191,709 of NC_041392.1, forward strand.
CTCTATCATGAAGATCATGGTGCTACTTTGAAGCACAAGCGTGGAAAAAGGATAGTAGCATTGTCCCTTTTATTTTTTTATTTGGCCTTTCTTTTTTACATTTGGCCTTTCCCTTTTTTCTTCTTTGGGACAATGCTCTACTAATGATGATCATCAACTTTTATTTATTTACAACTCAAAGATTACAACTCGATACTAGAACAAAGTATGACTCTATATGAATGCCTCCGGCGGTGTACCGGGATGGGCAATGAATCAAGGGTGACATGTATGCAATTATGCATGGTGGCTTTGCCACAAATACGATGTCAACTACATGATCATGCAAGGCAATATGACAATGATGAAGCGTGTCATAATAAACGTAACGGTGGAAAGTTGCATGGCAATATATCTCAGAATGGCTATGGAAATGCCATAATAGGTAGGTATGGTGGCTGTTTTGAGGAAGATATAAGGAGGTTTATGTGTGATAGAGCGTATCATATCACGGGGGTTGGATGCACTGGCGAAGTTTGCACCAACTCTCAAGGTGAGAAAGGGCAATGCACGGTACCGAAGAGGCTAGCAATGATGGGAAGATGAGAGTGCGTATAATCCATGGACTCAACATTAGTCATAAAGAACTCACATACTTATTACAAAAATTTAGAACTCATCAAAAACCAAGTATTATGTGCATGCTCCTAGAGGGATAGATTGGTAGGAAAAGGCCATCGCTCGTCCCCGACCGCCACTCATAAGGAAGACAATCAAAGAAACACCTCATGCTTCAAATTTGTCACACAATGTTTACCATACGTGCATGCTAAGGGACATGCAAACTCTAACACAAGTATTTCTCAAATTCACAACTACTCAACTAGCATGACTCTGATATTACCATCTTCATATCTCAAAACAATCATCAAGTATCAAACTTGTCATAGTATTCAATGCACTCTATATGAAAGTTTTTATTATACCCATCTTGGATGCCTATCATATTAAGACTAATTTTATAGCCAAAGAAAATTACCATGCTATTCTAAAGGACTCTCAAAATAATACAAGTGAATCATGAGAGATCAATAATTTCTATAAAATAAAACCACCACCGTGCTCTAAAAGATATAAGTGAAGCACTAGAGCAAAATTATCTAGCTCAAAAGATATAAGTGAAGCGCAAAGAGTATTCTAATAAATTATGATCCATGTGTGTCTATCCAAAAGATGTGTACAGCAAGGATGATTGTGGTAAACTAAAAAGCAAAGACTCAAATCATACAAGACGCTCCAAGAAAAACACATATCATGTGGTGAATAAAAATATAGCCTCAAGTAAAGTTATCGATGGACGAAGATGAAAGAGGGGATGCCCCAGAAGGCATCCCCAAGATTAGGCTTTTGGTTGTCCTTGAATTTTACGTTGGGAATCCCCAATATTAGGGCCTTGCCACTCCTTATTACAAAATCAATCAAATCTTTACCCAAAAACTTGAAAACTTCAGAACACAAAACTCAACAGAAAATCTCATGAGCTCCGCTAGTATAAGAAAACAAACCACCACCTTAAGGTACTGTAATAAACTCATCCTTTATTTATATTGGTGTTAAACCTACTGTATTCCAACTTATCTATGGTTCATACCCCCCCCCCC
>NC_041392.1:176193815-176212459 GCF_002162155.2 Triticum dicoccoides
GATATTAGCCATATATTCATCAAAATAAGAAAACAACACACAAAAACAAAATCTGTCAAAAACAGAACAGTCTGTAGTAATCTGTAGGTTTCGAATACTTCTGTAACTCCAAAACTCCTGAGAACTTAGCAAGTCCTAGATAATTTGTATATTGATATACTACAGTTGGAATTGGTATTTTATCGCTCTCTAGTAAAAAAGGAAAATTATTCTCGTGAGCGCATACTTTCTGTTTTTTTCAGCAAGATCAAACAACAATCATCCAAGAAGATCCTACAGGTTTTCATCGCACAAACACTAATTAAAACATAAAAAACACAATCATAACAGTAGCATGATGAATTATTTATTACTAAACAGGAACAAAAAACAAGAAACAAAAATAAAATTGGGTTGGCTCCCAACAAGCACTATCGTTTAACGCCCCTAGCTAGGCATAAAAACAAGAATAGATCTAGGTATTATCATCTTTGGTATGCAATCCATAAGTGGCTCTCATAATAGATTCATAAGGTAATTTAATTTTCTTCCTAGGAAAGTGTTCCATGCCTTTCCTTAATAGAAATTGGAATCTAATATTTCCTTCTTTCATATCAATAATTGCACCAATCGTTCTAAGGAAAGGCCTACCAAGAATAATAAGACAAGTAGTATTGCAATCTATATCAAGAACAATGAAATCCACGGGCACATAATTCCTATTTGCAACAATAAGAACATCATTAATCCTTCCCATAGGTTTCTTAATAGTGGAATCCGCAAGATGCAAATTTAAAGAACAATCATAAATTCACGAAAACCTAACACATCACACAAAGTTTTTGGAATCGTGGAAACACTAGCACCCAAATCACATAAAGCATAGCATTCATGATCTTGAATTTTAATTTTAATAGTAGGTTCACACTCATCATAAAGTTTTATAGGGATAGAAACTTCCAATTCAAGCTTTTCTTCATAGGATTGCATCAAAGCATCAACGATATATTTGGTAAAAGCTTTATTTTGAGCATAAGCATGAGGAGAACTTAACACGGATTGTGCTACCTCTTGAGCACTACGTTGGTTTTCCCTTGAAGAGGAAAGGGTGATGCAGGAAAGTAGCATAAGTATTTCCCTCGGTTTTTGCGAACCAAGGTATCAATCCAGTAGCAGACTACACGCAAGTCCCTCGTACCTACACAAACAAATAAGAACCTCGCAACCAACACGATAAAGGGGTTGTCAATCACTTCACGGTCACTTACGAGAGTGAGATATGATAGAGATAATAATAATAAGATAAATATTTTGGTATTTTTATGATATAGATTGAAAGTAAAGATTGCAAAATAAAATAGATGGGAAACTTATATGATAAAAGATAGACCCGGGGGCCATAGGTTTCACTAGTGGCTTCTCTCAAGATAGCATAAGTATTACGGTGGGTGAACAAATTACTGTCAAGCAATTGATAGAAAAGTGCATAATTATGAGAATATCTAGGCATGATCATGTATATAGGCATCATGTCCGCGACAAGTAGACCGAAACGATTCTGCATCTACTACTATTACTCCACACATCGACCGCTATCCAGCATGCATCTAGAGTATTAAGTTCATAAACAGAGTAACACATTAGGCAAGATGACATGATGTAGAGGGATAAACTCAAGCAATATGATATAAACCCCATCTTTTTATCCTCGATGGCAACAATACAATACCTGCCTTGCTTCCCCTGCTGTCACTGCGAAAGGACACTACAAGATTGAACCCAAAGCTAAGCACTTCTCCCATTGCAAGAAAGATCAGTCTAGTAGGCCAAACCAAACTGATAATTCGAAGAGACTTGCAAAGATAACCAATCATACATAAAAGACTTCAGAGAAGAATCAAATATTGTTCATAGATAAACTTCATCATAAACCCACAATTCATCGGATCTCGACAAACACACCGCAAAAAGAGTTACATCAAATAGATCTCCAAGAAGATCGAGGAGAACATTGTATTGAGATCCAAAGAGAGAGAAGAAGCCATCTAGCTAATAACTATGGACCTGAAGGTCTATGGCAAACTACTCACACATCATCGGAGAGGCTATGGTGTTGATGTAGAAGCCCTCCATGATCGATTCCCCCTCCGGTGGAGCTCCGAAAAAGGCCCCAAGATGGGATCTCTTGGGTACAGAAGGTTACGGTGGTGGAAATAGGATTTCATGGTGCTACTAGATGTTCTCGGGGTATATGAATATATATAGGAGGAAGGAGTAGGTCGGTGGAGCTGCGAGGGGCCGACGAGGGTGGGGGCTTGCCTAGGGGGCAGTCGCGCCTCCCTGCCTCGTGGCCACCTCGTTTCTTTCTTGACGTCTACTCCAAGTCCCTTGGATCACATTTGTTCCAAAAATAACTCTCCCGAAGGTTTCATTCCGTTTGGATTCTGTTTGATATTCCTTTTCTGCGAAACAATGAAATAGGCAAAAAAACAGCAATTTGCATTTGGCCTTGTTTTAGTAGGTTAGTCCCAAAAATAATATAAAAGTGTATAAATAAGCCCATTAACATCTAAAACAGATAACATAATATCATGGAACGATAAAAAATTATAGATACGTTGGAGACGTATCAAGCATCCCCAAGCTTAATTCCTGCTCGTCCTCGAGTAGGTAAATGATAAAAACAGATTTTTTGATGTGGAATGCTACCTAGCATAATTCTCAATGTAATTTTTCTTTATTGTGGCATGAATGTTCAGATCTGAAAGATTCAAGACAAAAGTTTAATATTGACATGAAAATAATAATACTTCAAGCATACTAACTAAGCAATCATGTCTTCTCAAAGTAACATGGCAAAAGAAAGTTCATCCCTACAAAATCATATAGTTTGGTCATGCTCCATTTTCGTCACACAAGAATGCTCTCATCATGGACAACCCCGATGACAAGCCAAGCAATTGTTTCATACTTTAGTAATCTCAAACTTTTTTCAACTTTCACGCAATACATGAGCGTGGGCCATGGATATAGCACTCTAGGTGGAATAGAATATAATGATGGGGGGTATGTGGAGAAGACAAAAAAGGAGAAAGTCTCACATCGACGCGGCTAATCAACGGGCTAGGGAGATGCCCATCAATTGATGTCAATGCAAGGAGTAGGGATGGCGATGCAACGGATGCACTAGAGCTATAAATGTATGAAAGCTCAACAAAAGAAACTAAGTGGGTGTGCATCCAACTTGCTTGCTCACGAAGACCTAGGGAATTTGAGGAAGCCCATTGTTGGGATATACAAGCCAAGTTCTATAATGAAAAATTCCTACTAGTATATGAAAGTGACAAAACAAGAGACTCTCTATCATAAAGATCATGGTGCTACTTTGAAGCACAAGTGTGGAAAAAGAGGACAGTAGCATTGTCCCTTTTTATTTCTTTTTTGGGCCTTCTTTATTTGGCCTTTCTCCTTTTTTATTTTTTGGGACAATGCTCTATTTAATGATGATCATCACACTTCTATTTATTTAAAACTCAATGATTACAACTCGATACTAGAACAAGATATGACTCTATATGAATGCATCCGGCGGTGTACCGGGAAGGGCAATGAATCAAGAGTGACATATATGATAAATTATGCATGGTGGCTTTGCCACAAATACGATGTCAACTACATGATCATGCAAAACAATATGACAATGATGAAGCGTGTCATGAATGAAACCGTGGAAAGTTGCATGGCAATATATCTCGGAATGGCTATGGAAATGCCATAATAGGTAGGTATGGTGGCTGTTTTGAGGAAGATATAAGGAGGTTTATGTGTGATAGAGCATATCATATCACGGGGTTTGGATGCACCGGCGACTCAAGGTGAGAAAGGGCAATGCACGGTACCGAAGGGGCTAGCAATGATGCAAAGGTGGGAGTGCGTATAATCCACGGACTCAACATTAGTCATAAAGAACTCAGATACTTATTGCAAAAATCTAGAAGTCATCAAAAACCAAGCATTACACGCATGCTCCTAGGGGGATAGATTGGTAGGAAAAGACCATCGCTCGTCCCTGACCGCCACTCATATGGAAGACAATCAAATAACACATCATGTTTCAAATTTGTTACACAATGGTCACCATATGTGCATGCTACGGGACTTCCAATGTTCAACACAAGTATTTCTCAAATTCACAACTACTCAACTAGCACACTCTAATATAACCATCCTCATATCTCAAAACAATTATCAAGTATCAAACTTCTCATAGTATTCAATGCACTTTCTATGATACTTTTTTATTATACCAATCTTGGATGCCTATCATATTAGGACTAATTTTGTAACCAAAGCAAATTACCATGCTGTTCTAAAGGAATCTCAAAATTATATAAGTGAAGCATGAGAGATCAATAATTTCTATAAAATAAAACCACCACCGTGCTCTAAAAGATATAAGTGAAGCACTAGAGCAAAATTATCTAGCTCAAAAGATATAAGTGAAGCACATAGAGTATTCTAATAAATTCCAATTCATGTGTGTCTCTCCCAAAAGGTGTGTACAGAGAGGATGATTGTGGTAAACTAAAAGGCAAAGACTCAAGTCATACAAGACGCTCCAAGCAAAACACATATCATGTGGTGAATACAAATATAGCCTCAAGTAAAGTTACCGATGGAAGAAGACGAAAGAGGGGATGCCTTCCGGGGCATCCCCAAGCTTAGGCTTTTGGTTGTCCTTTAATTTTACCTTGGGGTGCCTTGGGAATCCCCAAGCTTAGGCTCTTGCCACTCCTTGTTCCATAATCCATCAAATCATTTCCCAAAACTTGAAAACTTCACAACACAGAACTCAACAGAAAATCCCATGAGCTCCGTTAGTATAAGAAAACAAACCACCACTTAAGGTACTGTAAAGAACTCATTATTCATTTAAATTTGTGTTAAACCTACTGTATTCCATATTCTCAATGGTTCATACCCTCCGATACTAGCCATAGATGCATCAAAATAAGCAAACAACACGCAAAAACAGAATCTGTCAAAAACAGAACAGTCTGTAGTAATCTGTAGGTTTCAAATACTTCTGTAACCCCCAAAATTATGAAATAAATTGATGGGCGTGAGGAATTTGTCTATTAATCATCTTCAAAAAGAACCAACCTAATCGCACTTTCCAGTAAAAATGGCAGCAAATCGCGTGAGCACTAAAGTTTCTGTTTTTTACAGCAAGATCGCTAAAACTTCCCCCAAGTCTTCCCAAAGGTTCTACTTGGCACAAACACTAATTAAAAGCATAAAACCACATCTAAACAGAGGCTATATGAATTATTTATTACTAAACAGAACCAAAAAGCAAGAAACAAAAATAAAATTGGGTTGCCTCCCAACAAGCGCTATCGTTTAACGCCCCTAGCTAGGCATAAAAGCAAAAATAGATCTCGGTATTATCATCTTTGGTATGCAATCCATAAGTGGTTCTCATAATAGATTCATAAGGTAATTTAATTTTATTTCTAGGAAAATCTTCCATGCCTTTCCTTAACGGAAAGTGGAATCTTATATTCCCTTCTTTCATATCAATAATTGCACCAATAGTTCTAAGGAAAGGTCTACCAAGAATAATGGGACATGTAGGATTGCAATCAATATCAAGAACAATGAAATCTACGAGCACATAATTCCTATTTTCAAAAATAAGAACATCATTAATCCTTCCCATAGGTTTCTTAATAGTGGAATCCGCAAGATGCAAATTTAAAGAACAATCATCAAATTCACGGAAACCTAACACATCACACAAAGTTTTTGTAATCGTGGAAACGCTAGCAACCAAATCACATAAAGCATAGCATTCATGATCTTTAATTTTAATTTTAATAGTAGGTTCCTACTCATCATGAAGTTTAGGATAGAGACTTCTAATTCAAGCTTTTCTTCATAAAATTGCATCAAAGCATCAACGATATGTTTGGTAAAAGCTTTACTATAAGCATGCAGAGAATTTAGCACGGATTGCAACAATGAAATACAATCCATCAAAGAGAAATTATCATAATTAAATTCCTTGAAATCCAAAATAGTGGGTTCATTTCTATGTAAAGTTTTGACCTCTCCAATCCCACTTTTACCAATTTTTGCATCAAGATCTAAAAACTCCGAATTATTGCGACACCTTTTAACTAAAGTTGACTCATCTATAGTCCCATCATTATCAAGATTCATATTGAAAAACAAAGATTTAATAGGAGACACATCAATCATTTTTATATCTTCATCCTTGTTATCATCAAAACTAGAAGAACACGCTTTAATAAAGCAATCTTTTTTAGCACGCATCCTAGCGGTTCTTTCTTTGCACTCATCGATGGAAATTCTCATGGCTTTGAGAGACTCATTGATATCATGCTTAGGTGGAATAGATCTATGTTTCAAAGAATCAACATCAAGAGAAATTCTATCCATGTTCCTATCCAACTCATCAATCTTAGATAGTTTTTCTTTAATCAAAGCATTGAAACTCTTTTGCGAACTAATAAATTCTTTAATACTAGATTCAAAATCAGAGGCATATTATTATTATTTCCATAAGAATTGTTGTAGGAATTACCATAATTATTAGAGGAATTACTAGGATACGACCTAGGATTAAAGTTTCCTCTATACGTGTTGTTACCAAAATTGTTCCTACCAACAAAATTCACATCCATAGATTCATTATTATTCTCAATCAAGGTAGACAAAGGCATATCATTAGGATTAGAAGAAACACTCTTATTAGCAAACAATTTCATAAGTTCATCCATCTTTCCACTCAAAACATTGATTTCTTCTATAGCATGAACCTTTTTACTAGTAGATCTTTCGGTGTGCCATTGAGAATAATTAACCATAATATAATCTAGGAGTTTGGTAGCTTCTCCTAAAGTGATTTCCATAAAAGTGCCTCCTGCGGTCGAACCTAAAAGATTTCTAGAAGCAAAATCCAATCCAGCATAAAAAATTTGTATGACCATCCACAAATTCAAACCATGTGTAGGGCAATTACGTATCATTAGTTTCATTCTCTCCCAAGATTGTGCAACATGCTCATGATCTAGTTGCTTAAAGTTCATAATATCGTTTCTAAGAGAGATGATCTTAGCGGGAGGAAAATACTTACAGATAAAAGCATCTTTGCACTTGTTCCAAGAATCAATACTATTTTTAGGCAAAGACAAAAACCAAGTTTTAGCATGATCTCGAAGCGAAAACGGAAATAGCTTCAATTTAACAATATCATTATCCACATCTTTCTTATTTTGCATATCACACAAATCAACAAAGTTGTTTAGATGGGTAGCGGCATCTTCACTAGGAAGGCCAGAAAACGGATCTTTCATAACAAGATTCAACAAAGCAGTATTAATTTCACAAGATTCAACATCAGTAAGAGGAGCAATCGGAGTGCTAATAAAATCATTATTGTTGGTATTGGAAAAATCACACAATTTAGTATTATCTTGAGCCATCGTGACAAACAATCCAACACACAAGCAAGCAAGAGGCGAACGGAAAAAGAGGCGAGCAGAAAAAGAGGGCGAATAAAACGGCAAGGGTGAAGTGGGGGAGAGGAAAACGAGAGGCAAATGGCAAATAATGTAATGCGAGGGATAAGAGTTTGTGATGGGTACTTGGTATGTCTTGACTTGTGCGTAGATCTCCCCGGCAACGGCGCCAAAAATCCTCCTTGCTACCTATTGAGCACCGTGTTGGTTTTCCCTTGAAGAGAAAAGGGTGATGCAGCAAAGTAGCGTAAGTATTTCCCTTAATTTTTGATAACCAAGGTATCAATCTAGTAGGAGACTACACGCAAGTCCCTCGTACCTACACAAACAAATAAGAACCTCGCAACCAACACGATAAAGGGGTTGTCAATCCCTTCACGGTCACTTACGAGAGTGAAATATGATAGAGATAATAATAAGATAAATATTTTTGGCATTTTTATGATATAGATTGAAAGTAAAGATTGCAAAATAAAATAGATGGTAAACTTATATGATAAAAGATAGACCCGGGGGCCATAGGTTTCACTAGTGGCTTCTCTCAAGATAGCATAAGTATTACGGTGGGTGAACAAATTACTGTCGAGCAATTGATAGAAAAGTGCATAATTATGAGAATATCTAGGCATGATCATGTATATAGGCATCACGTCCACGTCAAGTAGACCGAAACGATTCTGCATCTACTACTATTACTCCACACATCGACCGCTATTCAGCATGCATCTAGAGTATTAAGTTCATAAGAATAGAGTAACGCATTAGGCAAGATGACATGATGCACAGGGATAAACTCAAGCAATATGATATAAACCCCATCTTTTTATCCTCGATGGAAATAATACAATATGTGCCTTGCTGCCCCTGCTATCACTGGGAAAGGACACCGCAAGATTGAACCCAAAGCTAAGCACTTCTCCCATTACAAGAAAGATCAGTCTAGTAGGCCAAACCAAACTGATAATTCGAAGAGACTTGCAAAGATTACCAGTCATACATAAAAGATTTCAGAGAAGAATCAAATATTGTTCATAGATAAACTTCATCATAAACCCACAATTCATCGGATCTCGACAAACACACCGCAAAAAGAGTTACATCAAATAGATCTCCAAGAAGATCGAGGAGAACATTGTATTGAGATCCAAAGAGAGAGAATAAGCCATCTAGCTAATAACTATGGACCCGAAGGTCTATGGTAAACTACTCACACATCATCGGAGAGGCTATGGTGTTGATGTAGAAGCCCTTCGTGATCGATTCCCCCTCCGGCGGAGCTCCGGAAAAGGCCCCTAGATGGGATCTCTTGGGTACAGAAGGTTGCGGCGGTGGAAATAGGGTTTCGTGGTGCTACTGGATGTTTTCGGGGTATATGAATATATATAGGAGGAAGGAGTAGGTCGGTGGAGCTGCGAGGGGCCCATGAGTGTGGGGGCACACCCACGGGGTAGGCGCGCCTCCCTGCCTTGTGGTCACCTTGTTTCTTTCTTGATGTCTACTCCAAGTCCCCTGGATCAAGTTTGTTCCAAAAATAACTCCCCCGAAGGTTTCATTCCGTTTGGATTCCATTTGATATTCCTTTTCTACGAAACATTTAAATGGGCGAAAAAACAACAATGTGCACTGGGCCTTGGGTTAGTAGGTTAGTCCCAAAAATAATATAAAAGTGTATAAATAAGCCCATTAACATCCAAAAAAGATAATATGATAGCATGGAACAATCAAAAATTATAGATACGTTGGAGACGTATCAGATTGCAACAAGGAAATACAATCTATCAAAGAACAATTATAAAATTAAATTCCTTGAAATCCAAAATAGTGGGTTCATTGCTATGTAAAGTTTTGACCTCTTCGATCCCACTTTTACCAATTCTTGCATCAAGATCTAAAAACTCCGAATCATTGGGACGCCTTTTAACTAAAGTTGACTCATATCCAGTCCCATCTTTATCAAGATTCATATTGGAAAACAAAGATTTAATAGGGGACACATCAATCACTTTTAGATCTTCATCATTATTACCTTCTAGCTCTTCCGGTTTGGTGGCCATCTTATTAACTAAGGTGGCCTGCTTATCCAAAATTTGGGCTATTAAGTTTTCAAGATGAGCGAACTGAGATTTCAAACCATAAAATTCCATAGACATATCATCGAGCTCTTTATTCATGTACTCCATGAAAGTTTTTTGTTCTTTAAGCTCGTTTCTGAAGAGATTATTATGCTCAAATTGCAAGGACATAAAGCTTCTAATGTTGTTTTCAATTTCTTCCAACCTTCTAAGGTGAGGATCAAAGCATTTTGGCAGAGCCATCGCAATCCAACACACGAGCAAACAAGAAGCAAGCAAAGAGAGGCGAACGAAAAAAGGGAAAATAAAACGACAAAGGTGAAGTGGGGGGAGGAAAACGAGAGGCAAATGGCAAATAATGTAATGCGAGGCATAAGATTTTGTGATGGGTACTTGTTATGTCTTCACTTGGCGTAGATCTCCCCAGCAACAATGCCACAAATCCTTCTTGCTACCTCTTGAGCATGCGTTGGTTTTCCCTTGAAGAGGAAAGGGTGATGCAGCAAAGTAGTGTAACTATTTCCCTCAGTTTTGAGAACCAAGGTATCAATCCAATAGGAGACTACACGCTAGTCACCTAGTACCTGCACAAACAATCAAGAACCTTGACACCAACGCAATAAAGGGGTTGTCAATCGCTTCACGACCACTTGCAAAAGTGAGATCTGATAAAGATAATAAGATAAATATTTTTGGTATTTTTGTTGTATAGATTGGAAAATAAAGATTACAAAATAAATAGTAAACTAGAATTGTAGATTAGAAACTTATATGATGTAAAGTAGACCCGGGGGCCATAGGTTTTACTAGTGGCTTCTCTCGAGATAGCAAATATTATGGTGGGTCAACAAATTACTGTCGAGCAATTGATAGAAAAGCGCATAGTTATGAGAATATCTAGCCATGATCATAAACATAGGCATCACGTCTGTGACAAGTAGACCGAAACGATTCTGCATCTACTACTATTACTCCACACATTGACCGCTATCCAGCATGCATCTAGAGTATTAAGTTCATAAAAACAGAGTAACGCATTAGGCAAGATGACAAGATGTAGAGGGATAAACTCAAGCAATATGATATAAACCCCATCTTTTTTATCCTCGATGGCAACAATACAATACGTGGCATTTCCCTTTCTGTCACTGGGATCGAGCACCGCAAGATGGAACCCAAAGCTAAGCACTTCTCCTATTGCAAGAAAGATCAATCTAGTAGTCCAAACTAAACCGATAATTCGAAGAGACTCGAAAAGATATCAAATCATGCATATAAGAATTCAAAGAAGAATCAAATATTGTTCATAGATAAACTTGATCATAAATCCACAATTCATCGGATCTCGACAAACACACCACAAAAAGATTACATCGAATAGATCTCCAAGAAGATCAAGGAGAACTTTGTATTGAGATCCAAAGAGAGATAAGAAGCCATCTTGCTAATAACTATGGACCCGAAGGTGTGTGGTAAACTACTCACACATCATAGGAGAGGCTATGGTGTTGATGTAGAAGCCCTCCGTGATCGAATCCCCCTCCGGCGGAGCGCCGAAAAAGGCCCCAAGATGGGATCTCATGGGTACAGAAGGTTGCGGCGGCGGAAAAGGTGTTTCATGGCTCTCCCCAATGGTTTCAAGATATAAGAGTATATATAGGCGAAAGAAGTACGTCAGTGGAGCTACGAGGGGCCCACAAGGGTTGGGGTGCCGCCTGGCCCTCCTGGGCTCACCCTCCTGCCTCGTGGCTTCCTCGCTGCTTCCTTGACGTCCACTCCAAGTCTCCTGGATTGCATTTGTTCCAAAAACGATCCTCGGGAAGGTTTCATTCCATTTGATATTCCTTTTCTGTGAAACACTGAAATATGCAAAAAACAAAAATTTGCACTAGGCTTTCGGTTAATAGGTTAGTCCCAAAAATAATATAAAAGTGCATAGTAAAGCCCATTAAGCATCCAAAACAGATAATATAATAGCATGGCACAATCAAAAATTATAGATACGTTGGAGATGTATCCGGTGGCGGAGCCTTGGTAGGCATGGGCATGGCTGTGGCCCTGCAGATATCCCCGACAAGGGTCTTGTCGGGGCCTCGACAAGGGTCTCACCGGGTTTCTGTGGTTGTCCCCGGCAAGGATCTTGCTGGGGGACTTCGTCTTCTGGTTCTTACCCAGTCTTGCATGCCTCTGTTCATCACAAAGATCTGCATGCCACCATGCAGGCGCTCCCGAGCCTTGGTCTTGACGTTGTCGATGGTGTCATAATTCTCAGGCTCAAAGGTGGCAGCCTCGATGGTGTTGGGCAAGTTGCCCCGGCAAGGCTCTTGCCGGGGCAGCGTAGGTCATCCCCGACAAGGCTCTTGCCGGGGGAAACCCACCTTGTCCCTTTGCTCTTCGTGCCTCTGGCTTTAGCGTTGCTCGGGTAGTCTTGTATCTTTGCTTCCTCTGCCCCGCCAAGCGTGGTCGCAGGTGCGGCTACAACTGCCCGTGCACAAGTAAAGGGGTACAGAAGGCCCCTACTTTTGTACATCGACACCGTCTTACGTTGTGGACTATACTGCGATAACATTTATAGCCTAGGAGCTATTTGCACATCGTCTACACCATAACATGACCAAGGGTAAAATTCATGGCGGTATCTATGTGATACGTCTCCAACGTATCTAAAATATTTGATTGTTACATGCTATTATATTATCTGTTTTGGATGTTTAATGGGCTTTATTATGCACTTTTATATTATTTTTGGGACTAACCTATTAACCGAAGGCCCACTTCAAATTGCTATTTTTTGCTCTTTTAGTGTTTCATAGAAAAGGAATATCAAACGGAAGAAACCTTCGCGAGGATCTTTTTTGGAACAAACGCAATCCAGGAGACTTGGAGTGGAGGTCAAGGAAGCAACGAGGCGGCCACAAGGTAGGGCAGCGCGCCCCCACCCTCATGGGCCCTCGTAGCTCCACTGACCTACTTCTTTCGCATATATATACTCTTATACCCTGAAACATCCAGGGGAGCCACGAAACCACTTTTCTAGCGCCGCAACCTTCTGTACCCGTGAGATCCCATCTGGGGACCTTTTCCGGTGATCTGCCGGAGGGGGATTCAATCACGGAGGGCTTCTACATCAACACCATAGCCTCTCCGATGATGTGTGAGTAGTTTACCACAGACCTTTGGGTCCATAGTTATTAGCTAGATGGCTTCGTCTCTCTCTTTGGTTCTCAATACAAAGTTCTCCTCGATGTTCTTGGAGATCTATTCGATGTAATACTTTTTGCGGTGTATTTGCCGAGATCCGATGAATTGTGGGTTTATGATCAAGATTATCTATGAACAATATTTGATTCTTCTCTGAATTCTTATATGCATGATTTGATATCTTTGCAAGTCTCTTCGAATTATCAGTTTGGTTTGGCCTACTAGATTGATCTTTCTTGCAATGAGAGAAGTGCTTAGCTTTGGGTTCAATCTTGCGGTGTCCTTTCCCAGTGACAGTAGGGGCAGTAAGGCACGTATTATATTGCTGCCATCGAGGATAAAAAGATGGGGTTTATATCATATTCCTTGAGTTTATCCCTCTACATCATGTCATCTTGCCTAATGCGTTACTCTGTTCTTATGAACTTAATACTCTAGATGCATGCTAGATAGCGGTCGATGTGTGGAGTAATAGTAGTAGATGCAGAATAGTTTCGGTCTACTTGACACAGACGTGATTCCTATGTTTATGATCATGCCTAGACATTCTCATAATTATGCACATTTCCATCAATTGCTTGGTAGTAATTTGTTCACCCACCGGAATATATGCTATCTTGAGAGAAGCCACTAACCTATGGCCCCCATGTCTACTTTACATCATATAAGTTTCCGATCTACAATTCTAGTTTACTATTTATTTTGCAATCTTTACTTTCCAATCTATACAACAAAAACACCAAAAATATTTATCTTATTATCTTTATCATATCTCACTTTTGCAAGTGGTCGTGAAGGGATTGACAACCCCTTTACCGCGTTGCTTGCAAGGTTCTTATTTGTTTGTGCAGGTACTAGGCAACTTGCGTGTAGTCTCCTACAGGATTGATACTTTGGTTCTCAAAAGCTAAGGGAAATACTTACGCTACTTTTCTGCATCACCCTTTCCTCTTCAAGGGAAATCCAACACATGCTCAAGAGGTAGCAAGAAGGATTTTTGGCGCTGTTGCCGGGGAGATCTACGCCCAAGTCAAGACACACCAAGTACCCATCACAAACTCTTATCCCTCGCATTACATTATTTGCCATTTGCCTCTAGTTTTCCTCTCCCCTACTTCACATTTGCCGTCTTATTCGCCCTCTTCCGTTCGTCCTTCTGTTTGCTCGTGTTACCATGTGCTGTCTATTAGCTTGCATCTTCCCTTGCTAAAAATCTATTTTTATGGATCCTCATCCTCTTGCTAATCTTTTTAAGAGATCCAATTATGATGAACCAATTGCTAGTGAGTTGAGTGCACTAGATTATCTTTATGGAGTTTTGATTGAAATCCGTGAATCTGAAAATTGCGATGAAGTGCTTTATAAAGTGATTCACGGTAGATCTTTGAATAAAAAGCATGATTGCAATGATGTTATTATAAATTGTATGAATTCAACTGTGCTAATAATATGCAAAACCCTAAGCTTGGGGATGCTAGTTTTGCTATGTCCACTACTTGTTGCAATGATCATGATTGGGGTGATTTTTCTTATGATCCTGAAAATTTATTTAAGCCCCATGATGAATATAAAATTGATAATAATGAAAGTGGGTTTGGAAGAGTGTCAAATTTAAATCCCACGTATTTGGAGAATGTTCAATCTTATGCAATTTTCGATAAAAGTTGGTTTGGAGAGGTCATGACTTTAGTTAATGTTAATCCCACTATTTTGGAAGAGTGTCAACTTTGCATGCATGTGGAACATGTTGAAAATATTTGATGTGACAGCTATTTTGTTGAATTTTCTTATGATCCCACATGTAATCATTATGAAAGAGGAAAATATGATTGTAGAAATTTTCATGTTACTAAATTACCTCTCGTTATGTTGAGATTGCTATTGTTTCTTTTCGCTTCCTTGCATATGCTAGTTTTGTCTTGCTATGATAATTTGTTTGCCTATAAGATGCCTATGCATAGGAAGTATGTTAGACTTAGATGTGTTTGTCACATGTTTTATGATGCTCTCTTTGTGCTTCAACTCTTGTCTTTCATGTGACCATCATTGAAATTATCAATGCCTAGCTAGGGGCGTTAAACGATAGCGCTTGTTGGGAGGCAACCCAATTTTATTTTTGTTCTGTGCTTTTTGTTCCTGTTTAGTAATAAATAAATCATCTATCCTCTGTTATGATTATGTTTTTATGTTTTAATTGGTGTTTGTGCCAAGTAAAGCCTTTAGTATCTTCTTGGGTGATTGTTGTTTGTTCTTGCTGAAAAAAACAGAAAGTATGCGCTCATGAGAATAATTTTCATTTTTTACCAGACAGCGATAAAATACCAATTCGAACTGCAGTAGATCAATACAAATTATTTAGGACATCCTATTTTTTCAGGATTTTTGGAGTTACAGAAGTATTCCAAACCTACAGATTACTACTGACTGTTCTGTTTTTGACAGATTCTGTTTTTCGTGTGTTTTTTGCTTATTTTGATGAATCTATGGCTAGTATCGGGGGTATGAACCATAGAGAAGTTTTAATACAGTAGGTTTAACACCAATACAAATAAATAATGAGTTCATTACATTACCTTAAAGTGGTTGTTTGTATCCTTATACTAACGGAGCTCATGAGATTTTCTGTTGAGTTTTGTGTTGTGAATTTTTCAAGTTTTTGGGTAAAGATTTGATGGATTTTGGAACAAGGAGTGGCAAGAGCCTAAGCTTGGGGATGCCCAAGGCACCCCAAGGTAAAATTCAAGGACAACCAAAAGCCTAAGCTTGGGGATGCCCCGGAAGGCATCCCCTCTTTCGTCTTCGTCTATCGGTAACTTTACTTGAGGCTATATTTTTATTCACCACATAATATGTGTTTTTCTTGGAGCGTCTTGTATGATTTGAGTGTTTTCTTTTTAGTTTACCACAATCATCCTTGCTGTACACACCTTTTGGAGAGGCACACATGAATCGGAATTTATTAGAATACTCTATGCGCTTCACTTATATCTTTTGAGCTAGATAAATTTTGCTCTAGCGCTTCACTTATACCTTTTTAGAGCATAGTGGTGGTTTTATTTTATAGAAATTATTGATCCCTCATGCTTCACTTATATTGTTTTGAGAGTCTTTTAGTACAGCATGGTAATTTTCTTTGGTTAAGAAATTAGTCCTAATATGATAGGCATCCAAGATGGGTATAATAAAAACTTCCATATAAAGTGCATTGAATACTATGAGAAGTTTGATACTTGTTGATTGTGTTGAGATATGAAGATGGTGATATTAGAGTCATGCTAGTTGAGTAGTTGTGAATTTGAGAGATACTTGTGTTAAAGTTTGTGATTCCCGTAGCATGCACGTATGGTGAACCATTATGTGATGAAGTCAGAGCATGATTTATTTTTGGTTTTCTTCCTTATGAGTGGCGGTCGGGGATGAGCGATGGTCTTTTCCTACAAATCTACCCCCCTAGGAGCATGCACGCAATACTTTGTTTCGATAACTAATAGATTTTTGCAATAAGTATGTGAGTTCTTTATGACTAATGTTGAGTCCATGGATTATACACACTCTCACCCTTCCACAATTGCTAGCCTCTCTAGTACCGCGCAACTTCCGCCAGTACCATAAACCCACCATTTACCTTCCTCAAAACAGCCACCATACCTACCTATTATGGCATTTCCATAGCCATTCTGAGATATATTACCATACAACTTTCCACCGTTTCGTTTATTATGACACGCTCCATCATTGTCATATTGCTTTGCATGATCATGTAGTTGACATCGTATTTGTGGCAAAGCCACCGTTCATAATTTTTCATACATGTCACTCTTGATTCATTGCACTTCCCGGTGCACCGCCGGAGGCATTCACATAAAGTCATTGTCGGTGTTAAAACCGGCGGATCTCGGGTAGGGGGT
Source organism: Triticum dicoccoides (assembly GCF_002162155.2). NCBI lineage: Eukaryota > Viridiplantae > Streptophyta > Magnoliopsida > Poales > Poaceae > Triticum > Triticum dicoccoides. The sequence goes on from NC_041392.1 coordinate 176,210,523, forward strand.
CCCGAACTGTGCGTCTAAGGCGGATGGTAACAGGAGGCAGGGGACACGATGTTTACCCAGGTTCGGGCCCTCTTGATGGAGGTAAAACCCTACGTCCTGCTTGATTATTCTTGATGATATGAGTATTACAAGAGTTGATCTACCACGAGATCAGAGAGGCTAAACCCTAGAAGCTAGCCTATGGTATGATTGTATGTTGTCCTACAGACTAAACCCTCCAGTTTATATAGACACCGGAGGGGGCTAGGGTTACACAAGGTCGGTTACAAGGGAGGAGATATACATATCCGTATTGCCTAGCTTGCCTTCCACGCCAAAGAGAGTCCCATCCGGACATGAGACGAAGTCTTCAATCTTGTATCTTCATAGTCCAACAGTCCGGCCAAAGGATATAGTCCAGCTGTTCGGAGACCCCCTAATCCAGGACTCCCTCAGTAGCCCCTGAACCAGGCTTCAATGACGATGAGTACGACGCGCAGTGTTGTCTTCGGCATTGCAAGGCGGGTTCCTCCTCCGAATACACCATGGAAGAGTTTGAATACATGGATAGTGTCCGACCCTATAGAGAGAATAATACTTCCACAAATCTAATCTTCTGACACGTTTTGATAGTATGACATCACTTCATGGCCCGGTTATTATTCGAACCGCTTTTCTCAACCAGCTCCGCACATATCGCGAGGTGGTTTTCTTGATACATCTTGTCAAAGCAGAGACCGTGTTCCCCTTATCACGGTATTCTCATCAATACGGACGTGGGTAACCCAACAGCGCCATCAATTGTGGCGCCTGGGGAATAAGCGGTTTTGCCAGGCAAGTGGGGAGACTCATTGCCTCCTCCGCCCTTATAAAGGGACAAAGATTTACTTTTTACACCCACACCTTCTTCCTTCTCGCTTACCCATTCCCGTACACTCGAGCTCTAGCGCCCAAGCTCGCATTCTTCTTCTCGAACCACTCCAATCATGTCCGGAGCAGGAGGCAAGTGGATGGTCTCCTCCGTCACGAAGGAGAACATCAAAAAGTTACGGGAGGCCGGATACCTAGCTGCGAATATCGCGCACTGGCTGCCGAATGCGGGACAGATCATCCCAACGCCCGAACCCCATGAGAGGGTAGTTTTTCTTACCCATTTCGTCCGCGGACTGGGATTTCCTCTCCACCCGTTTGTCCACGGGCTCATGTTCTACCACGGGCTGGATTTTCATGATCTGGCCCCCAACTTCATCCTCAACATCTCGGCGTTTATCGTCGTGTGCGAGGCCTTCCTCCGCATCAGGCCCCACTTCGGCCTATGGGTCAAAACCTTCAATGTCAAACCGAAGGTGGTGGGTGGCCAGCAAGCAGAATGCGAAGGCGCCATGGTGGGCAAGATGCCTAATGTCACCTGGCTCGAGGGTACCTACGTGGATACCATAAACGGGTGGCAATCGGGGTGGTTCTACATCACCGAGCCGCGCGACTCCAACTGGGTGGCGGCCCCCAAATTTTGATCCGGAATCCCCACGCGGCTCACCTCCTGGAAGAAGAAGGGCCTGTCCTAGGGCTCTTCTGTAGAGCTGGCCGGACTCCAGACCTGCATCCAGAACATGATGAACAAGAAAATCAAGCTCGTCAACGTGGTCCAGGTTATGCTATTCCGCCGGATCCTTCCGTGCCAACAATGGGCATTTATTTTGTGGGAGTTTGACTCGGCCCAGCACCAGATGCTGCGAGAGCTCTATGACACGACGCACGAGGACGTCTAGAGGGTGCTGTTCAAGGGCGCCGAGATGCCTCGCTCCCTCACCGAGGACCGCAGAATCAGTGCAAAGCGTCGCGCCCATCCGGTAGGCTTTTATATCTCTCAGGGTATTTATGTGCCCTGGTTTGGTTATGTGCTGGATCTAAGCTTTCATGTCATTAACAGGACCGGATAAAGACAGCGAAGCAGCTTG
>NC_041392.1:176212802-176220062 GCF_002162155.2 Triticum dicoccoides
CCGAAGATCCTGCAAACGCTCTTCTAACAAAGATGCTGACTCCAGCACCTTATGAGGTGCCGGAAAAGACGGCCAAGAAGAAGGCCGCGGGGACCCGAAAGGGTCTCCGGCGCAAGGTGGTTCTATCGGACTCATCGTCCGATGAGTCTGACGCGCACTACTCCCACGGAAACGAGGAGGAGGAGAAAAGTCTCCCCCCAGCCGGGGGAGACAAGAAAAGGAAGGACGACCCATCCGGGGAGGCCGAAGGGTCCAAGAAGGGAAAGAACCTCCCTTCGAACCGTGCCACGACGGCCGCCGACAGCGGTGACGAGTGGCTACCCAGGGACAAGCCCCTGGTGAAGTCGTAAGTGTCCGGACACCATAGTACTTCATGGTATGTTTTATTGTACTTCCTTTGCTCATGCCGAACATGATTATGCAGTCCGGCCCGAGCTCATCTCGACATACCCTCGTCGAGCGGCTCTTTGGGCTCGTCGGATATGAACAACGGTTCTCCTCCGACAGCTTCCACCCCTCACCCTATGGACAACGCCGAGGTGGTGTCTCAAAAGGCACCGACCCAAGGGGAGGTGATCCTAGGGGCGCCTCACGGCGACCTCCCGGACGTTGAGTACCAAGGGAGCGAGGCTCCTACGGGCTTCGAGTTCGGGCCCCAGCCGGAAACTGCGCCGGAACCTTCGATGGTTCCGGACTCCGGCAGGCGGTCCCCCATTAAGGGGGGGCAACCATCCGTGCCGGTGTCCTCTGTCCAACCAGAGGCACCGAACAACTTGCTGGAAGCGCTTCACAATGCTTCCATCGATGAAGAACACCGCATTATCATGAGTGCGATGGTCAAGAAGGTTCAGTCCGCCAAAAACGGACTGACCAAAGCTTGCGCCAGCCTCCTAACAGGCTTTGAGGTAAGCATTCAAAATATGAAAATATTACCACATAGATAGTAGCCCCTGATGCTCTATTCGGCGTTCACGAAGAAAAGTCGAATAGAGTATCAAATGATAACTCAAGAGTCTAATTAGAGTATGTCTATGTGTATGTGCAGGCTTCCCTGCTGGCCGCTGCCGCACGTACTGCGGAGGTCTCTGCGCTGAAGCAGGCCCTGAAGCGGTTCGAGGACGAGCTTGGTCTTACCAAGGGGCAGCTCGAAGAGAGCAAAGGTAAGATATACCCTAGTTTATATAGTTAAAAAGAAGTTCGGTGTAAAGTAATAGGATCATCATGAATTTGTCAGGGGCCATGACCGAGGTGGAGACCCTGAGGAAGGCGTTGTCCGCGGTCGAAGACAAAGCGGCCAAAGAACACATTGAACGGGAGAAACAAGAAGCCCGAGTGGGCGAGGTGCAGCAAGAGCTCGAGGCTCTCACCAAAAAGCACGAGTCCTTGGAGCTTGACTCCAAGATGCGAGAGTCCGAGCTCGGGCAGGCGCTTGAAAGCGTCCGGAGCGCCAAGGCCGAAGCCCACAAGGCCCTCCAGGAGATTGATGCGGTGAAGAAGATAGCAGCGGTTAGGGCATTCAATATGCAAAGCAAGCATGTGAAGGAGACTTTCCTTTTTCTTACCCGAGTTCGAAGCTCTCCAGGAGCGTTTGCAGATCTTCCCTGCAGTGTGCTGGATGCCGTGGAGTTTTACCGGGCTGAGGAGGGGAGCTCAATGGAGAAGTTGTTCTGGTCTTAGTATACTAGGACCGAACACCCCATGTCCTTGAGCGACCAGCTGAAGCAGTTGGTCGAACTTCACAAGGCGGTCGAAAAGGCCATGAGGGGCCTTATAGTCCAGATGTGGCCTGGCGAGCCCCTGTCCGGCAGCTACTTCGGTCTGGTGAAGCGGCTGGTGGAAGCCTGCCCATGGCTTGAGGTCATCAAGCAGTCCGTCTGCATCGAAGGTGCACGCAGGGCTTTTGCCCGGGCGAAGGTGCACTGGGCGAAGCTGGACGCCGTGAAGCTTGTGAAGGAGGGGCCGCCAGAGGGCAAGGAGCATCCCTGCCTCGAGAATTACTATGAGAGCATCCTGAAGGGTTCCCGCTTAGTGGCAGATGAGTGTGCCAAGGATGTAATCTTTGAATGAACATGCCCATGTGATCCTGTAATATGAAACAAGTTCTTTTGCTCCATGCGACGCTTTCTTAATTTAAAATATTACCTTCTGTGCGGCCGTTTATAAAATCTGAGAGTTGCCAGTCGTCAGCTTCTGCCCCCATGTAACTAGTACTGGGGTGTTCGGGGTAAATCTGAACACTCTTTACCCCGATTTTTGGGTCCTTCAAGGGAGGTGCTCACCGCAACGAACCAGGCAATCGGTCTATAATGCTTTATCACTCTCACTTAGCCATAGAAGTCTATGATTTTAAATTTTTGGCGAAGCCCCTGGTATTCGGAGGGCCGAATTTGGGGCGCTATACACGCCTAAGCCGGACAAGGCTGACTCCTCGCCCAAAGCGGAAAAAGTCTTTAAGGACTTGAGACCTCTCGAACAGCAGCCAGTCTCTCGCCTTATCATGACAGTCAGTTTTTGGCTTTCTCTACTGAGGTGCTCATCCAGAAGAACCGGGACACAATCGCAGTAGTTCTCCCACCGCTACCTTAGTCGATATAGCAAAACGTAAGGTACCAAAGCATGGGATCCGGGCAACCCAACATTTGACCCAAGACATGATTCGGAGCTGATGCATATAATGCTATAAGTTCAGGGTGTCGCACTATCGAAAGTGTTCAGACTTCTTGCGCCGTATTACGGGGTAAACGAGAGCCCCTGGCGTACTGACCGCACCCGAGCGTGCAGGTGCGGAATGTCGTAAATGGACATATAAGAGAAAGAGAAAAACTTAAATAATGCAATGATAGATTAATAATATGCATTGTTATTTGCATAATATGTCGAAGCGTACTGGTACAAGTAGTGCAATAAGCATAAAGTAGGACAATTCAAAATGTCCTATCCTAAGGCAAGCTACACATAAATAGTGAAAAGCGGGTATGTCAAGTATTACTAGAGACCACCTGGCGGTTCCCGTGTTCATCCTAGCTTCTTGTCGCCTTGGTTGTTGCTTTCGGAATGTGTCCGGCAATCGGACTGCCGGAAAGGGCTTCCGAAGTGTTAGGCCCTGAAAGGGAAAAGGAATGTCAAAGGTATATAGCCCCTGGTGTGGTTAAGCCACAATGCGGGGCGTGTCCTGATTGCGCCCCGCCTATGTCCATGGTATTTTCAATGCGTAGTTATGTACGCGCGGCACAAATTTCGTCGCTGCACTAGGACTGGGACGGGGGCCGGTTTGCTAGGCGAGCGTTGATCGCGCCAGGCGATCCTGTTGCAGATTGTTCCAGACTCGCTTGAAGGTGTCCGGGGGCTGTAACGCCGAATGAGTGGTCTGCCTGAACAGGCTACTTTGTGCCTCTGCTGCAAGGGCCGCAGTGCGCTCTTCTATATGGAGCGAGCGTTCTGTGTTTCCATTTACTGTTATGACCCCGCGGGGTCCTGGCATCTTGAGCTTGAGGTATGCGTAATGCGGCACTGTGTTGAATTTTGCAAATGATGTCCGTCCGAGCAGTGCATGATAGCCACTGCGAAATGGGACGATGTCGAAGATTAACTCTTCGCTTTGGAAGTTATACGGTGATCCGAAGACCACTTCCAGTGTGATTGAGCCTGTGCAATGAGCCTCTACACCTGGGATGACGCCTTTAAAGGTGGTTTTGCTGGGTTTGATCCTTGAGGGATCGATACCCATTTTTCGCACTGTATCCTGATAAAGCAGGTTCAGGCTGCCGCCGCCGTCCATAAGGACTCGAGTGAGGTGAAATATGTCAATGATGGGATCTAGGACCAGTGCGGCAGATCTGCCATGACAAATGCTAGTGGGGTGGTCCCTGTGATCTAAGGTGATCGGACAAGCAGACCATGGGTTGAACTTCGGGGCGACGGGCTCCATCGCGTAAACGTCCCTTAGTGCACGCTTCCGCTCCCTCTTGGGAATGTGGGTTGCGTATATCATGTTCACTGTCTTCACTTGTGGGGGAAACCCCTTCTGTCCTCCTGGGTTCGGCGGCCGGGGCTCCTCCTCGTCATCGCTATGTAGCCCCTTGTCCTTATTTTCGACATTTAACTTGCCGGCCTGCTTGAACACCCAGCATTCTCTATTGGTGTGATTGGCTAGCTTGTCAGGGGTGCCATGGATTTGACACGAGCGGTCCAGTATGCGATCCAGACTGGACGGAGCCGGAGTATTTCTTTTAAATGGCTTTTTCTGCTGACCGGATTTAGAGCCTCTGAATCCGGCATTGACTCCCGTATCTTCGGTGTTATCACTGTTATTGCGGCGCTTTGGTCTATTACGACGCTGCCTACCATTAACGTCTTTGGTATCCGAGGTATCCGGATTCCTTGATGTGTTGTTGCTGCGAGCCAGCCAGCTGTCCTCGCTCGCGCAAAAGCGGGTCATGAGTGTTGTGAGGGCTGCTATAGATTTCGGCTTCTCCTGGCCGAGGTGGCGGGCGAGCCACTCCTTGCGGATGTTATGCTTGAATGCCGCTAGGGCTTCTGCATCCGGACAGTCTACAATTTGATTTTTCTTAGTCAGGAACTGTGTCCAGAATTGTTTGGCTGATTCCCCTGGCTGCTGGGTTATGTGCCTCAAGTCATCAGCATCTGGTGGCCGCACATAAGTGCCCTGGAAGTTATCAAGAAATGCATTTTCCAAATCCTCCCAACTGCCAACGGAATCTGCTGGCAAGCTATTCAGCCAATGCCGAGCTGGTCCTTTGAGTTTTAGTGGGAGGTACTTGATGGCATGTAGATCGTCACCGCGAGCCATGTGGATGTGAAGGAGGAAATCCTCAATCCATACAACATGATCTGTTGTGCCGTCGTATGATTCGATATTTACGGGGTTGAAACCCTCCGGGAATTCATGATTCATAACTTCATCAGTGAAGCATAGTGGGTGTACGGCGCCTCTGTGCCGGGCTATATCCCGACGTAGTTCGTATGAGTCTTGTCTGCTGTATTCGGCCCGGCAGGATTTACTCTTGGTGTATCCGACGCGACGATCATCGTCCCGTGTGGGCGCACGTGCTCATGTCCCGTATATTGACCTTGCGATTTTTGCCTTACTGTCCAAGATGTCTCACAGGTCCTCTGTGTTGCCCCAGGCCTTAGTATTTTTGACTGAGTGGCGACGGGGTGTGGTCTGAACTTTAGGCTAAAACGCCTCTCTAGCTCAGCCGCGTAGTGGCTGGTCAGCCGCATCATACACTGGTGAATGAGGTTTCAATGCTTCCTCCTTGAGGTGAGGTAGCAACCTGTGTTTTGGGTAACTCTTGGACGGGCGCTCGAGTTCATGCTCCTTGGCCGCAAGGACTTCGGTCCATCTGTCTGCTAGCAAGTCTTGATCAGCTTGAAGCTGTTGATGTTTCTTCTTTAGGCTACTTGCCGTGGCCATAAGCCGGCGCTTGAAGCGCTCTTGCTCGACGGGGTCCTCAGGCACGATAAACTCGTCGTCGCCGAGGCTCGCCTCGTATTCGGAGAGAGGCATGTAATTGTCCTCCTCCGGTTCTCCATCTGCTGCCTGCTCTGGGGGGCTAGCTTGTTCGTCCTCTAGCTCTGCACCGTGCTGGAGGGGATTGTTGTTGTCTTCGGCGCTATCCGGAGTGTTATTATCTCCTGTGACGGTATCACTGCTCTTGCTGTGGCGGGACTTAGAGCGGCGTCGCTGACGTCGGCGCTTGGGTTGCTTCTTGGAGGGGTCATCCTCCACTTTCTCGTCGCCATTGGCTTCTTTGGGGGTGTCCACCATGTGTATATCATATGATGAGGTGGCGGTCCAGTGCCCCGAGGGCGGTGGATCCTGTTCGTCTCCGGCCTCGTCGTCCATACCGTCGAAGTCTTTGGAGCCGAAGTCGAGCATGTCGGTTAAGTCGTCGACAGTGGCTACTAAGTGGGTGGTGGGTGGGCAGCGAATTTTTTCGTCGTTCGCATCCCATTCTAGCCGGACATAATTTGGCAAAGGTTCTCCTGACCAGGAGAGAGACCTTAACGAATTTAGCACATCCCCGATGGGTGAGTGCTGAAAGATGTCCGCGGAGGTGAACTCCATGATCGGCGCCCAGTCGGCTTGACGGGCACGGATATGAGCGGCTCGGAGTCTATGGACGGAGATGAATCCAGTGGTTTGGCGACACGGCTCTCGTAAGGGGTGAAGTCAGTATCTGGCTCTATCGCCACTAAGAGCGCTGCCTCCATGGCGGGGTCCATCCCTCCGCTCTCAGATGGCGCGACTTGCTCCGGATTGATGGACGGAGTAGATGTGGATGCGATCTCCCGAACATTGTCCGACGACAGAGTTACGTCATGCTCATCAAGACTGTACGGTGCGTCCGACATGGGCCCGAATCCATCGAAGATCAAGTCTCCGTGGATGTCAGCCGTGTAGTTCAAGTTTCCAAATCTGACCTGATGGCCAGGGGCGTAGCTCTCAATCTGCTCCAGATGGCCAAGCGAATTGGCCCGCAGTGCAAAGCCACCGAATACGAAGATCTGTCCGGGGAGGAAAGCCTCACCCAGGACCGCATCGCTAGTGATGATCATAGTTGCCATCAAGCCTTATGGTGACGACACAGTGGAACTCTCAATGAAAGCACCAATGTCGGTGTCAAAACCGGCGGATCTTGGGTAGGGGGTCCCGAACTGTGCGTCTAAGGCGGATGTTGGGGAACGTAGTAATTTCAAAAAAATTCCTATGCACACGCAAGATCATGGTGATGCATAGCAACGAGAGGGGAGAGTGTTGTCCACGTACCCTCGTAGACCGAAAGCGGAAGCGTTAGCACAACGCGGTTGATGTAGTCGTACGTCTTCACGGCCCGACCGATCAAGCACCGAAACTATGACACCTCCGAGTTCTAGCACACGTTCAGCTCGATGACGATCCCCGGACTCCGATCCAACAGAATGTCGGGGAAGAGTTCCGTCAGCACGACAGCGTGGTGACGTTCTTGATGTTCTACTGTCGCAGGGCTTCGCCTAAGCACCACTACAATATTATCGAGGACTATGGTGGAGGGGGGCACCGCACACGGCTAAGAGATCAATGATCAACTGTTGTCTCTGGGGTGCCCCCCTGCCCTTGTATATAAAGGAGCAAGGGGGAGGAGGTGCGGCCAGGCAAGGGGCATGCCAGGAGGAGTCCTACTCCTCCTGGGAGTAGGACTCCCCCCTTTCCATGTTGGACTAGGACTTGGGAGGGAAGGAGAGAGAGGGAAAAGG
>NC_041392.1:176220415-176274818 GCF_002162155.2 Triticum dicoccoides
TGCCCCTTGGCCTCCTCTCCACTTCCTCCACTAGGCCTATTAAGGCCCATTAGGTTACCGGGGGGTTCCGGTAACCTCCCGGTACTCCGGTAAAATGCCGATTTCACCCAGAACACTTCCGATGTCCAAACATAGGCTTCCAATATACCAATCTTCATGTCTCGACCATTTCGAGACTCCTCGTCATGTCCGTGATCATATTCGGGACTCCGAACAACCTTCAGTACATGAAAATATATAAACTCATAATGAAACTGTCATCGTAACGTTAAGCATGCGGACCCTACGGGTTCGAGAACAATGTAGACATGACCGAGACATGTCTCTGGTCAATAACCAATAGCGGAACCTGGATGCTCATATTGGCCCCTACATTTTCTACGAAGATCTTTATCGGTCAGACCGCATAACAACATACGTTGTTCCCTTTGTCATCGGTATGTTACTTGCCCGAGATTCGATCGTCGGTATCTCAATACCTAGTTCAATCTCGTTACCGGCAAGTCTCTTTACTCGTTCCGTAATACATCATCCCGCAACTAACTCATCAGTTGCAATGCTTGCAAGGCATAAGTGATGTGCATTACCGAGAGGGCCCAGAGATACCTCTCCGACAATCGGAGTGACAAATCCTAATCTCGAAATACGCCAACCCAACAAGTACCTTCGGAGACACCTGTAGAGCACCTTTATAATCACCCAGTTACGTTGTGATGTTTGGTAGCACACAAAGTGTTCCTCCGGTAAACGGGAGTTGCATAATCTCATAGTCATAGGAACATGTATAAGTTATGAAGAAAGCAATAGCAACAAACTAAACGATCAAACGCTAAGCTTATGGAATGGGTCAAGTCAATCACATCATTCTCCTAATGATGTGATCCCGTTAATCAAATGACAACTCATGTCTATGGATAGGAAACATAACCATCTTCAATCAACGAGCTAGTCAAGTAGAGGCATACTAGTGACACTCTGTTTGTCTATGTATTCACACATGTATTATGTTTCCGGTTAATACAATTCTAGCATGAATAATAAACATTTATCATGATATAAGGAAATAAATAATAACTTTATTATTGCCTCTAGGGCATATTTCCTTCAGTCTCCCACTTCCACTAGAGTCAATAATCTAGATTACACAGTAATGATTCTAACACCCATGGAGCCTTGGTGCTGATCATGTTTTGCTCGTGGAAGAGGCTTAGTCAGCGGGTCTGCAACATTCAGATCCGTATGTATCTTGCAAATTTCTATGTCTCCCACTTGGACTAAATCTCGAATGGAATTGAAGCGTCTCTTGATGTGTTTGGTTCTCTTGTGAAATCTGGATTCCTTCGCCAAGGCAATTGCACCAGTATTGTCACAAAAGATTTTCATTGGACCCGATGCACTAGGTATGACACCTAGATCAGATATGAACTCCTTCATCAAGACTCCTTCATTTGCTGCTTCCAAAGCAACTATGTACTCCGCTTCACATGTAGATCCCGCCATGATGCTTTGTTTAGAACTGCACCAACTGACAGCTCCACCATTCAATATAAACACGTATCCGGTTTGCGATTTAGAATCGTCCGGATCAGTGTCAAAGCTTGCATCAACATAACCATTTATGATGAGCTCTTTGTCACCTCCATATACGAGAAACATATCCTTAGTCCTTTTCAAGTACTTTAGGATGTTCTTGACCGCTGTCCAGTGATCCACTCTAGGATTACTTTGGTACCTCCCTGCTAGACTTATAGCAAGGCACACATGAGGTCTGGTACACAGCATTGCATACATGATAGAGCCTATGGCTGAAGCATAGGGAACATCTTTGATTTTCTCTCTATCTTCTGCGGTGGTCGGACATTGAGTCTTACTCAACTTCACACCTTGTAACGCAGGCAAGAACCCTTTCTTTGCCTGATCCATTTTGAACTTCTTCAAAACTTTGTCAAGGTATGTGCTTTGTGAAAGTCCAATTAAGCGTCTTGATCTATCTCTATAGATCTTAATGCCCAATATGTAAGCAGCTTCACCGAGGTCTTTCATTGAAAAACTCTTATTCAAATATCCCTTTATGCTATCTAGAAATTCTATATCATTTCCAATCAATAATATGTCATCCACATATAATATCAGAAATGCTATAGAGCTCCCACTCACTTTCTTGTAAATACAGGCTTCTCCAAAAGTCTATACAAAACCAAATGCTTTGATCACACTATCAAAGCGTTTATTCCAACTCCGAGAGGCTTGCACCAGTCCATAAATGGATCGCTGGAGCTTGCACACTTTGTTAGCTCCCTTTGGATCAACAAAACCTTTTGGCTGCATCATATACAACTCTTCTTGCAGAAATCCATTCAGGAATGCAGTTTTAACATCCATTTGCCAAATTTCATAATCATAAAATGCGGCAATTTCTAACATGATTCGGACAGACTTAAGCATCGCTACGGGTGAGAAGGTCTCATCGTAGTCAATCCCTTGAACTTGTCAAAAACCTTTTGCAACAAGTCGAGCTTTGTAGACAGTAACATTACCATCAGCGTCAGTCTTCTTCTTGAAGATCCATTTATTCTCAATTGCTTGCCGATCAATGGGCAAGTCAACCAAACTCCACACTTTGTTCTAATACATGGATCTCATCTCGATTTCATGGCTTCTAGCCATTTTGCGAAATCTGGGCTCATCATCGCTTCTTCATAGTTCGTAGGTTCATCATGATCTAGTAGCATGACTTCCAGAACAGGATTACCGTACCACTCTGGTGCGGATCTTATTCTAGTTGATCTACGAGGTTCGGTAGTAACTTGATCTGAAGTTTCATGATCATTATCATTAGCTTCCTCACTAATTCGTGTAGGTGTCACAGAAACCGGTTTCTGTGATGTACTACTTTCCAACAAGGGAGCAGGTACAGTTACCTCATCAAGTTCTACTTTCCTCCCACTCACTTCTTTCGAGAGAAACTCCTTCTCTAGAAAGGATCCATTCTTAGCAACGAAAGTCTTGCCTTCGGATCTGTGATAGAAGGTGTACCCAACAGTTTCCTTTGGGTATTCTATGAAGACACATTTCTCCGATTTGGGTTCGAGCTTATCAAGTTGAAGCTTTTTCACATAAGCATCGCAGCCCCATACTTTTAGAAACGACAACTTTGGTTTCTTGCCAAACCACAGTTCGTAAGGTGTCGTCTCAACGGATTTCGATGGTGCCCTATTTAACGTGAATGCAGCCGTCTCTAAAGCATAACCCCAAAATGATAGCGGTAAATCTGTAAGAGACCTCATAGATCGCACCATATCTAGTAAAGTACGATTACGACGTTCGGACACACCATTACGTTGTGGTGTTCCGGGTGGCGTGAGTTGCGAAACTATTCCACATTGTTTCAAATGTAGACCAAACTCGTAACTCAAATATTCTCCTCCACGATCAGATCGTAGAAACTTTATTTTCTTGTTATGATGATTTTCAACTTCACTCTGAAATTCTTTGAACTTTTCAAATGTTTCAGACTTATGTTTCGTTAAGTATATATACCCATATCTACTTAAATCATCTGTGAATGTGAGAAAATAACGATATCCACCACGAGCCTCAATATTCATCGGACCACATACATCTGTATGTATGATTTCCAACAAATCCTTTGCTCTCTCCATAGTACCAGAGAACGGCGTTTTAGTCATCTTGCCCATGAGGCACGGTTCGCAAGTACCAAGTGATTCATAATCAAGTGATTCCAAAAGTCCATCAGTATGGAGTTTCTTCATGCGCTTTACACCTATATGACCTAAACGGCAGTGCCACAAATAGGTTGCACTATCATTATCAACTATGCAACTTTTGGCTTCAACATTATGAATATGTGTATCACTACTATCGAGATTCATCAAAAATAGACCACTCTTCAAGGGTGCATGACCATAAAAGATATTACTCATATAAATAGAACAACCATTATTCTTTGATTTAAATGAATAACTGTCTCGCATCAAACAAGATCCAGATATAATGTTCATGCTTAACGCTGGCACCAAATAACAATTATTTAGGTATAAAACTAATCCCGAAGGTAGATGTAGAGGTAGCGTGCCGACCGCGATCACATCGACTTTGGAACCATTTCCCACGCGCATCGTCATCTCGTCCTTTGCCAGTGTTCGCTTAATCCCTTTAGTCCCTGTTTCGAGTTGCAAATGTTAGCAACAGAACCAGTATCAAATACCCAGGTGCTACTGCGAGCTCTAGTAAGGTACACATCAATAACATGCATATCACATATACCTTTGTTCACCTTGCCATCCTTCTTATCCACCAAATACTTGGGGCAGTTCCGCTTCCAGTGTCCAGTCTGCTTGCAGTAGAAGCACTCAGTTTCAGGCTTAGGTCCAGATTTGGGTTTCTTCTCCTGAGCAGTAACTTGCTTACTGTTCTTCTTGAAGTTCCCCTTCTTCTTCCCTTTGCCCTTTTTCTTGAAACTGGCGGTCTTGTTGACCATCAACACTTGATGCTCCTTCTTGATTTCTACCTCCGCACCCTTTAGCATTGCGAAGAGCTCGGGAATTGTCTTATCCATCCCTTGCATGTTATAGTTCATCACGAAGCACTTGTAGCTTGGTGGCAGTGATTGAAGAACTTTGTCGATGACACTATCAATAGGAAGATTAACTCCCAGTTGAGTCAAGTGATTATGATACCCAGACATTTTGAGTATATGTTCACTGACAGAACTATTCTCCTCCATCTTGCAGCTATAGAATTTATTGGAGACTTCATATCTTTCAATCCGGGCATTTGCTTGAAATATTAACTTCAACTCCTGTAACATCTCATATGCTCCATGACGTTCAAAACATCGTTGAAGTCCCGATTCTAAGCCGTAAAGCATGGCACACTGAACTATCAAGTAGTCATCAGCTTTGCTCTGCCAGGCATTCATAACATCTGGTGTTGCTCCAGCAGCAGGCCTGGCACCTAGCGGTGCTTCCAGGATGTAATTCTTCTATGCAGCAATGAGGATAATCCTCAAGTTACGGACCCAGTCCGTGTAATTGCTACCATCATCTTTCAACTTTGCTTTCTAAAGGAACGCATTAAAATTCAACGGAACAACAGCACGGGCCATCTATCTACAATCAAACATAGACAAATAAGATACTATCACGTACTAAGTTCATGATAAATTTAAGTTCAATTAATCATATTACTTAAGAACTCCCACTTAGAAAGACATCTCTCTAATCTTCTAAGTGATCACATGATCCAAATCAACTAAACCATAACCGATCATCACGTGAAATAGAGTAGCTTTCAATGGTGAACATCAATATGTTGATCATATCTACTATATGATTCACGCTCAACCTTTCGGTCTCAGTGTTCCGAGGCCATATCTGCATATGCTAGGCTCGTCAAGGTTAACCTGAGTATTTTGCGTGTGCAAAACTGGCTTGCACCCGTTGTAGATGGACGTAGAGCTTATCACACCCGATCATCACGTGGTGTCTGGGCACGACGAACTTTGGCAACGGTGCATACTTAGGGAGAACACTTTTATCTTCAAATTTAGTGAGACATCATCTTATAATGTGAAAGCGCGTTATATCGACTAGAGGGGGGGTGAATAGGCGATTTTTATGAAATTCTTCACTGAGGAATTTGCCGGTGAGGAAATTCCTTAGCGAAGAACTACTAGCAGCGGAATAAGTACTCAAAGGTAAACATAACAGAATACAAGCATAGTCATCATGATGAAATGAAGACAGGCACAGAGTACAGGAAGCGTAATCACAGGATAACACAGGATGAAGAAAAACATACTGAAGAAATTGAACTGAGGAAATTGAGAAAGTCTTCAGTCAAAGTCTTCAAACACAGATATGAACAAACACACATCACAATTATGAGGAAATGAAAGAGTTGATGAAATAGAACCAGTAAGCTTGGTGAAGACAATGATTTGCTAGACCAGTTCCAACTGTTGTCTCAGTTGTACATCTGGTTGGAGCGGCTGAGTATTTAAACTCGAGGACACATAGTCCCGGACACCCAGTCAAGGACACTTAGTCCAAGACACCCAGTCCTCACCGTATTCTCCTTGAACTAAGGTCACACAGACCTCGTCCAATCACTCGTGGTAACTCTTCAGGCGACTTCCAAACCTTCACAAACTTGGTCACTCGGCGATCCACAATTCCTCTTGGATGCTCTAGACCATGACGCCTAACTGTCTGGAAGAAGCACAATCTTCAAAGGTAACAAGCGTCAGATCCACTCAGGATCAATCTCTTTAGTGATGCTCAATCACTTGGAGTTTGTAGGTGTTTGGCTTTTGGGTTTTTGGTTTTTCCTCACTTGATGATTTTCGCTCAAAGTCCTCGGAGGATGGGTTGCTCTCAAATGACAAGTGCCAGTTTCTCTCGGAGCAGCCAACCAGCTAGTGGTTGTAGGGGGCGGCTATTTATAGCCTAGGGAGCAGCCCGACATGATAAGACATAAATGCCCTTCAATGATATGACCGTTAGGTGGATAGATATTTTGGGACAGCTGGCGTATAGCACAGCAACGGTCGGAATTTTGAGTAGCAAAATCCTCAGGGCTATCATGTTCCTCACTGTGTAGGCAATCCGCACTGGCGAATTCCTAACTCCTCAGTCAGGACAAATTCCTCAGAGACCAGAAGAACTTCGTCTCTGTCACTAAAGAAATTGACTTAACTGTATGAGATTTCCAATGGCTTCACTCGTAGGGATTGGTAGGTGTAGGATTTTGAGTTGAGCATCACATGGAAATTTTTCCTTAGTATTTCCTCGACCCCCTTTAACAGTACGGAGTTTCCTATGACTCAAGAAAGAGAAAAACAAAACTATGAACACGAAAGTCTTCAAGCTTCATATTTCTCCCATGAATATCAAGTCTTCACGGACACACCAATTTCTTCACTTTCAAAGTCTTCATGAAAGTCTTCAGAAATACCAAAATCTTCAATCGAAGATATTCATTTTTGGGGTTGACTTTCCCTGTAAATATCAAACTCCTCATATACTTGTAGACCTGTGTACACTCACACACGCATTAGTCCCTTAACCTATAAGTCTTCAATACACCAAAATCACTAAGGGGCACTAGATGCACTTACAATCTCCCCCTTTTTGGTGATTGATGACGATATAGGTCAAGTTTTCAATGGGGATAAACATATGAAGTGTAAATACTGATATTGAGGAATTTGATTACAAGATATAGAAGAACTCCCCCTAAAGATGTGCATAGTGAGGAATTTGCCTTTGAAGCAATGCACACTTGAAGAGTTGAATCATGGAGATCTCCCCCTATATCTTGTAATTCATACACGCATTTAACATATAATATGAAGAATTTGAAATGCATGATGAAATATGGTGCCTGATGAAATTCAGCATGCGTGCAATAATATTAACGAGGAATAAGCATGCAGAATAGTGCATCAAGAGTATCAGAGCACAGTGCATCAAAAGTATCAGAGCACCATCGGGTTTAAGATTACAACTCGATCCAATAAAGTTTCAGAAGAACGAGAGTTGTAACTTAGCAAAAAAAAACGCCCATATAGTAGACCCGCTTGAAGACTAACTCATATTTCTCCCCCTTTGTCATTGAATGACCAAAAGGATCGAAAATGAGGACTAACGCCCCTGAAGATAATCATGTTGATGAAGGAGCGCCAGCGTTATTGGGGTCATTGGTTGATGTAGGGCCTGCCGCAGTGTCGTCCAAATCTTCATGTTCATTAGTGTCGCGTGATGAAGAATATGAGCTGGCCACCAGAGAAGGAACCTTGACCTTCTTGAATTTCTTCGGTGGAGGTGCAGACCAATCAAAATCTTCATTAAGACCCATGTTCTTCAGATCTTCTTCACCATACAGATGTGACAGGATTGCCCAGGTGCGACCGAAGACTTGATGGAGGTAGTAGTGGTTTTTCTTCACTGCATTGTGTGTGGCAGTCATGTTGTGAAGAAGTGAACCAAACTGACAATTAACCCATTTGTGATTTCAATCCACCTTCTAGTGAAGACTAAGCAGAAGTTCACGGTCAGTCATCACGCGTGGAGCAGTGGCTTGAGGAGTGGACTTGGGTGCATTGGCAGAGTCATGTGTGGCAGAGTCATCATTGGTGGAATAAGATGCAGCTTTGCGAAACTGACCATCCAATGGACGAATGCCTTCATCAATTACAGCTGGTGCCTTGCCCTTTCCATCAACTGAGGAATATGTCTGCTTGAGGACTTCAATTGGGGGCAAGTAGCTGAGATGATTCTGGAAATCATCTTTGTAGTTGAGTGAAGACCTTGGCCTGAGGAATCTCATGATCCAAGGTGCATAAGGCTTCAGCTCAAACGGAGACAGTGCAACATTGGCCATAGTCCTCATGAAGAAATCATGATAATTAACAGGAATGCCATGAACGATGTTGAATACCAGATTCTTCATGATGCCAACAATTTCCTCATCAGATGAGTCGTGGCCTTTGATAGGACTGATTGTCCTCGTAAGAATACGATAGACAGTTCTAGGCATGTACAACAATTCCTTCATGAGGAATTTGGTTCTTGGTGCTTGACCTAGCTTCAAAGGTTTTATCAGCACCTGCATGTAATGATGTGTGAGCTCAGGTTCACTGTAGATGAAGCGAGCTTCTTCAAGGGGAGGACCGAGTGGTAGAGCACGAAGCAATTCAGAGGCTGGTGCAGTGTAGTGAGTGTTTTCAGACATCCAGTCCAGCAACCATGAATTCACATATTCAGCATCTCCGGTGATGTGCAGCGTTGCATAGAATTGAAGAATCAGTTCTTCATTCCAATCGTAGATGTCAGAGCAAAAGTTGAGCAGCCCAGCGTCGTGAAGAACACTGAGGACTGGTGCGAAGCACGGTAGAGATTCCATATCCACGTGAGGAATATGCTCATGGTAGAAAATCTTATCCTTGTTGAACAGCACTGAGGAATAGAAATTGGCTTGACTAGCAGTCCAGAAACGCCTCTTCCTAATGCGAGCAGAGTCATATGGGTTGTAATCTTCGAAGAATACGTGCTCGCCGAAGAAATCATCCGCCTTGAACTTTTGCTTGCGTGAGAATGGGTCCTTTGGCTTCGGCAGAGGAGTGTCAGTGAGTTGCATCACGACGTCAGGAATCTCAATCGCAGGTTCTTCAGGCTGAGGAATTTCTAGTTCCTCCTCAGTGGCAGTCTGCATCGTTGGTTGTTCAGCAGCAGCAGTTTCTTCAGCGCTAGTGGCTGGAATTTCCTCATGGACAGATGCAGTGGGATGAGTTTCTTCAGAGCCCATGTGAATAGTTTGTGTGGGGGACTGAGGAATTTGTTGTAGAGGGGTGAACATTGGAGAGTTTGGATGCTGACTTTCCCAGAATTCATCACTGATTACGGGTGTGGAGCAGCCAATGTCCACATCTTCATCTTCCATTTCTTCAACGCCAGTCTCTTCAGCTGTGAACTGAGGCATAGGCGAGGAGATGATAGGTGTTGAAGGGATCGCATCCACTTCAATTTCTTCATCCAACGGTTCAGACGAAGCAGCAGAATGAGTTGCTTCATCAGATCCGCTGGGAATCACATATTCTTCATCAAAAGGAACAAGGTCCTTTGATGGCCTGGTTGAGATGGGAACAACATCAATCAGATGTGCAAATGAACTTGTCATAGGCTTCATTTTCTTTGGAGCTGAAGAATCTGAAGTAGCTGATGCTTTCCTTTTCTTCACTGCAGCACGCTCTGCAGCCTTGGTCTTCTTCACATCCGATGCAGATGGAAGGATTGGAGTTGAAGTTGGTGCAGGAGCAGCTGAGGAATCTGGTTGATTTTCTTTAGGCACAACTGATGCAGTTGCCCTGAGTTCTTCAGTTTCTTCAGGCACACCACTAGTGGGTGCCCTGGCAATTTCTTCAGCGGTTGGAATGCAGTCATCGGCCCTGGAACTCACATTATCTTCAGCAGCCTGATTGTCATCAGCGGTGCTGGCATTTTCTTCAGTAGGCTGAGCAGATGCTTCAGCCTGAGGAATTTCCTGTTGCGTTGGGGCTGCAACATTGGAAGTGAAGTTATCCGCAAGTTTCACAAAACGAACCTTGGCTCCAAGCCAATCAGCGCGATATGCTTCAAAGTCATCACTGAGTTTCTTAATCTCGGTCTAAGTAGTGACAAGTTCTTCAGTTGTCATAGAGACAACGTTTTTCTTCAGATAGCGCTCTTTCTTGTACTACGCTTTCTTGATCTACCTGGCCTTCTCAAATTTCCACTTTTCTTCTTGAATGAAGTGGGTCAGCATGTGACTCTGGCCAGGAGTCAGCTTGAAGTCAGGCAAGGGAGTGTTGGGGTCCTTGTGACAATCATCAATGTAGTCGAGGATCAGCTTGGGATCCAAAAGCAGTGGCACCTCTGATCCTTTGGCTCTAGCGGCCCTGACTTGCCTGTCTCTGATGATTTCTACAAGTTCATCATCATCAGCTTCGTCTTCATCAGATGGCACTTGGAAAGCGACTTGCTTCTTTTGAGGACTTGGGCGTGGACCTCGTCCAGCAGTGGCCTTTGTCTTGAGCAGTGAGGGGCCAGCTGAAGAACTTGGTGCAGCTGAGGAACTAGCTGAGAGACCTGAGGCAATGGAGATGCCGAAAGTCCTTTGGCATGAAGCGAGATGCACAGGTGCTGAGGATTTGGTCGGAATAGCTGAAGGCTTTGGCGGAGGAGCTGAGGACTTTGGAGGAATAGGAGCAGCATGAGGAATTGGCCGTGAGGGCTTTGATGATTCTGGTCGTGATGGCATTGCTGAGGAAGCACTTAGCTTGCTCGCAGGCTTCTTTGACATAGCCTTCTTTGGCTTGACAGCAAGGACCTCAGCAGAGGCAGCAACAGCAGAGTCTTCATTGAATTTCCTCACTGCTTCTTTGGCTTGCTTAGCCAACTTGCCTTGGCGCTTGGCCCATTCATCAGGATAGTCCTCACCTCGCTTGAGGCTGGTGGGATCAGCAATTTGGCCAGGTGCCAGTGGTGCTCTTGGGCATGGAGGATTGAGTGCGAATTTCTTCATATACTTAGGAGTGACATATCTGTACTCCCTCCATTCTCTTGCCCATCTCCTCTCTATCTTATGAATGCGTACTTTGCGCTCCTTCTTGGTTTCCTCAGTAGGTGTGCAGTACCCAGCATATATGTCATCAGGGATTTCAAACACTGTATTTACCTCAGGCCTCTTTCCTCCCTTCTGTGGCCTTTTACCATCAGCCATTTTCTTCAGTTGAGGAATTTGAACAATTGAATTCTCTGAAGAAGTATGCAACTTTTCTTTGAGGAATGCTGCAAATGAGTTAAGTTGATGAGAACCTAGTGATTCAGCAGCTGACATGTGTACCTGTGAACAGAGTATAGTTGCGAGGAATTTGGAGAGGTCATATGCGTTCTCAGAAGGATTTTCAAAATGAACAAGTTTGAGGAATTTCACCAAATGACTCTTGAAGATTTTCACTAAGCGTTCTTTGTCTTAGGTTCCAGAGTTGTATAGATCGAAGATCCACACAATTGAGGAATATTGAAGAAAAATGATGCTTAGAGAAACGAATCAAGAACAAATGACTTTGTGAGGTGTTCAGTGTGTGAAGATATGAAGAAAAACACTTTTGAAGATTTTGTAGATAATCATTCGAATCAACGAGGGCAGTAAAAGTAACTTTTATTTACCCTGGACGAAGAACACGACGAACTGGAGTGAGGAGATGTGAAGTTCGTCTGTGCAGATCTTCCACGCCCTAACTTGGCAGAGGAAGACGACTACGGCAGCGGCGGAATGAAGATGTCCGTGGTCGGCGCGAGGACGTCGGCGATGAGGTCGAGGCAGTGAAGCTCTTCCTCACCGACGGCGATGAAGTAGCGGCGGTGCTAGGGTTTGAGAAGCTCGAGCTGGAGAGAGAGGTCGAGCGGAGTAAAAGAAGTGAGGAAGGGAAGGAGGGGTATTTATAGCCACGGTGAAAAACTGCTCGCCCGAAGAAATTGGATGAACGTGCCCCTGACCCTTCTCATTCGCATGACATGTGTCACCCACGTAGTGAGAGGTGGAGATCGTGTTAGATCGTGGGTGAGTGGATAAGTGTATCGTGGGATGCGGAACAGTTTGAGCGGCAAAACCGAAAATTTCGATAAGATAGGTTTTAAAGTTCCGTTCGCAATTTCTTCAGCTGACAAGGACATAGTGAAGATTTTGAACGAGTTTCAAATAGAACGCACATGAAGAATTTGTGAACAGATTGGGTTGAGTATAGCATAGAGGGGAAGGGTCTGATCACATTCACTTAGCAGAAAACCAACTTGAAGAAATAGCAATAAGTGAATGCTGTAGAGGACATAAACTCATATATATATAGCCAATGAAGAAAAACGACGGAACCAGTGAAGACTATGCAAAGATGAAGGATATGAATAATTTGAGGAATTTCAACTTTTGGTGGTGGCGTGACCCACTGTATAAGAATGATGATTTCAGATACCGCGTACAATTATAGTAGGGTTCTGAGAATCAAATTCTTCATTAATTTCTTCACACTAAGAGTGTTATTCTTCATTGATTGAAGAAAAACGTTTCTTCATGTGTTGCACATCTAAGTCATCAATTTTGCATAAGTGTTAGGATGAGTGTCCTTTTCAAAGAACATTCGAAGATTCTAGGATATTTAGCTCACACCGCAACTTGCTAAATCTCTTCTCATCCAAGGGCTTTGTGAAGATATCGGCTAGCTGTTCTTCAGTCTTCACATGCTCAATAGAAATGTCACCCTTCAACACATGATCACGAAGAAAATGATGACGAATCTGAATGTGCTTTGTCTTTGAGTGCTGAACTGGGTTGTGAGCAATCTTGATGGCACTCTCATTGTCACAGAAGAGAGGCACATTCTTCATGTTGACGCCGTAGTCCTTGAGAGTTTGCTTCATCCATAGCAATTGGGCACAGCAAGAACCAACGGCAATGTACTCAGCTTCAGCAGTAGATAGTGATACACAGTTCTGTTTCTTCGAGGACCAACAGACCAAAGATCGTCCGAGGAAATGACATGTACCAGATGTTGACTTGCGATCCACACGATCACCAGCATAGTCAGAGTCAGAATATCCAACAAGATCAAAAGCCGAGCCCTTGGGGTACCATAATCCAAGTGTTGGTGTGTGAGCTAGATATCGAAGAATATGCTTCACAGCCTTATGGTGTGATTCCTTCGGTGCAGCTTGAAATCGGGCACACATGCAAACACTAAGCATTATATCTGGCCTAGATGCACATAAGTATAATAAGGAACCTATCATGGAGCGGTATACCTTATGATCGAAGTCAATACCATTTTCATCAGTGCACAGATGGCCATTTGTGGGCATAGGAATTTTGACGCCTTTGCAATCTTGCATGCCAAATTTCCTCAGTACATCCTTGAGGTATTTCTCCTGAGATATGAATATGCCATTGTGTTGTTGACAAATTTGAAGACCTAAGAAGAATTTCAACTCTCCCATCCTAGACATTTGATATTCTTCACTCATCATATAGGCAAATCCATCACTATAACGTTGGTCAGTACAGCCAAAGATAATATCATCAACATATACTTGGCACACAAACAATTCACCATCATAAGATTTAGTGAAAAGAGTAGGGTCGAGTGAACCGGGTTTGAAGCCTTTCTTCATGAAGAGTTCCTTCAAAGTATCATACCAAGCCCGTGGGGCCTGCTTGAGGCCATAGAGGGCCTTGTTGAGTCTGAAGACTTTGTCAGGATTCTTTGGATCTTCAAAACATGGGGGTTGAGCAACATATACTTCTTCCTCAAGCTTACCATTGAGGAATGCACTTTTCACATCCATTTGATATAGAGTGATATCATGATGGTTAGCATAAGCAAGTAATATGCGAATAGCCTCAAGTCTAGCAACAGGTGCAAAAGTTTCATCGAAATCAATTCCTTCAACCTGTGTGTAGCCTTGAGCTACAAGCCGTGCCTCATTCCTCACCACAAGGCCATTTTCATCTTGCTTGTTGCGGTAGATCCACTTTGTGCCGATGATATTGTGCTTGCGAGGATTTGGACGTTTGACCAGTTCCCAGACATTGTTAAGCTCGAACTGATGTAATTCCTCTTGCATGGCCTGAATCCACTCAGGCTCTAGAAATGCTTCATCTACCTTAGTGGGCTCTGTAATAGAGACAAAAGCATACTGCCCACAAAAGTTAGACAAATGTGAAGCTTTTGAGCGTGTGAGAGGACCTGGCGCTTTGATGTCATTGATGATCTTTTCAACTTGCACTTCTTTTGCAATGCGAGGATGAGCTGGTTGTCGTTGAAGAATCTGATCAGCGTTCTCTTCAGCACCATTTTCTTCAGCATTTTCTTCAGGTGCATTAGCTCGACGTTCTTCATGTTCTGGAATGAATTCTTCAGCAGATTCTTCAGTAGGAATGACATCCTCAGTAGCCTTGAACTTGATAGTTTCCTTAGGTGCTGGTTCATCTATCACAGTAGGTAGGTGCTCTCTTTGCGAGCCATTAGTTTCATCGAACCGCACATCTACAGTTTCAACAACTTTGTGAAGAACGTTATTGAAGACTCTGTAGGTGTGCGAGTCCTTTCCGTAACCAAGCATAAAACCTTCATGTGCTTTCGGTGCAAATTTTGAGTTGTGATGAGGATCTCTAATCCAACATTTAGCACCGAAGACTTTGAAATAACTTACATTGGGTTTCTTATCAGTGAGGAGTTCAGAGGCAGTGTTTTTGAAGAATTTGTGAAGATATACTATGTTGATGATGTGGCACGCAGTATCAATTGCCTCAGTCCAGAAACGATGAGGCGTTTTGTATTCATCAAGCATAGTGCGAGCCATCTCAGCAAGATTCCTGTTCTTGCGCTCCACGACACCGTTCTGCTGAGGAGTGTAAGCAGCAGATAACTCATGAGTGATACCAAGTTCATCAAGATAGTCATCGAGACCAGAATTCTTGAACTCCGCGCCATTGTCACTTCTGATGTGCTTGATCTTCACACCAAAGTTGGTTGAAGCCCTCGAGGAAAATCGTTTGAAGACTTCCTGCACTTCATGTTTGTAAGTAACAAGGTGTACCCATGTGTAACGAGAATAATCATCAACAATAACGAAGCCATATTGAGATGCTTCATTTGAGATAGCAGAATAATGATTAGGACCAAAGAGATCCATGTGAAGCAATTCAAATGGGCGAGTGGTGGTCATGATAGTCTTCGTTGGATGCTTGGCCTTGGTTATCTTCCCAGCTTGACAGGCTCCGCATAGGTGATCCTTGAGGAATTTGACATTCTCGATGCCAATGACATGCTTCTTCTTCGCAAGCGTGTGCAAGTTCCTCATGCCTGCATGACCAAGTCGTCGATGCCGGAGCCAGCCTTCTGAAGCTTTTGCAAGTAAGCACACGGCTGGTTGTGGTCCTGTAGAGAAATCAAAAATATACAGGTCTCCTCTCCTAAAGCCTTCAAAGACTTTGGAATTGTCAGCTTCCATAACCACAACACAATGGTACTTGCCAAAGACAACAACCATATCAAGATCACAAAGCATTGAGACAGACATAAGGTTGTATCCTAAGGACTCAACAAGCATGACTTTGTCCATGTGTCGATCCTTTGTAATGGCAACCTTACCTAGACCCAATACCTGACTTTTGCCTTTGTCAGCAAAGATGATATGCTTCAGATGCGACGGAGATAATGGAGCATCCATCAATAGATTCTTGTCACCAGTCATGTGGTTTGTACATCCACTATCGAGGACCCACTCGGTGGCTTTGGGTTGATCATCCTGCAGATGAATTAGTGCAGCTTACAAACTCTTATACTTCATTTGTGAAGAATATGACATCAATTCATCAGATCAATTTCATCAAGTAAAAGAACTGATAAAGCAATATGAGGACGTGAGAAATGAAAGTTCATTTCTTCATGATTAGCCTGCGTCCTATCAGGCATGCTCAGGTCTCTAGCAAATTCTTCAGACGATTACGTGCGTCTGGAGACCTGACCCTACAGAAGAGATTAGTTCTTTTTCTTCACCACCCACATCTGAAGGGGTGGCAAAGAGTTCATCATTCTGCGAGCTCCATACGAGAAGGATGGCATAGAAGCCAATCCATTTTGTTTCACATAAGATGGGTTAGAGTAAGCATATGAGTAAGCAGAGAAATTCTTCGAGGACTTATGGACATAATGATTTGAAGAATAATGCACATATCCATAATACTTAGATCTTCCCTGTGAAATAGACGGGTTAGCATGATGATGTTCATATGAGGACTTTGATCCATATGAGGAATTTGCCCGTATGAGGAATTTGATCTGGGGTTCCTATTCTTCACAGGTGGCGTCATGATGACATTCACCTGAAGATTTTCAAGGCATCTTTTGGGAACCCAGATTTTCTTCATCGAGGAGCCATTCCTGCAGTTAGTGCCAACATATCTAGCAAATACTTCACCATTCTGATTTTTGAATAGCTTATAGTTGGAGTCAATTGACTCATCATCAGAATGAGGAGATTCACATGCAAATCCAGATAAGTTATATGGATCAACTGGAGGTCCCTTTGCAGCAACCCATGTAGTTTTGGGGTACTGCTCAGGCTTCCAATATGTACCATCAGCATTGAGTTTTCTCTCAAAGGCGATACCCTCTTTCCTAGGGTTCCTGTTGAGGATCTGCTTTTTAAGCACATCACAAAGATCCTGATGCCCTTTGAGGCTTTTGTACATGCCTGTCGTGTACAATTCCTTCATCCCTGCATTGTCAGTGATACTAGCAATGTCCTCAGATGAGGAATTAGTGATAGCAGAGGCATGTGAAGAATTTGAAACATTAGCAGCATTTGAACATTCAGGTGAAGAATTAGCAGATTCGCATTCAATGCACTTCAAGCATGGAGGAACAAATTCTTCCTGAGATGCGCTGATTTGTTGAGCAAGTAATGAATCGCGCTCCTTCTGAAGATCTTCATAACTCACTCTTAGCTTCTCAAGGTCTTGCTTTCTTTGAAGAAATTCATAAGAAAGCTTCTCATGATCCGATAAGAGAGTGTTATGATGACTTTGAAGTTTGTCAAGCTTGGACTGAAGTCTCTGAAGATTTTCAGTCAAAGTTTCAGTGCGATCCATTTCTTCACCCAGCATATCATCACTTTTATTTAGCATGTTTTGAACCTTTTCTAAAGCCCTTTGTTGTTTTATAGCAATCTTAGCAAGTTTAGAATAGCTGGGCTTAAGGTTTTCATCAGATTCATTCTCACTTGATTCAGAGGAGGTATATTTGAGTACCTTGGCACCCTTTGCCATGAAGCAATATGTGGGAGCGTAGTCATCATCGCCTTCATCAGCCTTGTTGGTGAGGTCATTTTCTTCAGTGTTGAAGATAGACTTGCTGATGAATGCAGTAGCGAGAGCTAGGCTCGCCACTCCGGATTCGGACTCCTCAGATGACTCCTCTTCCTCATTTTCTTTAGATTCAGCCTCAGAGTCCATTTCCTTGCCAATGAATGCCCTGGCCTTCTTGGAGCTGCTCTTCTTGTGATATGAAGGCTTTGAGGATTTTGATGATGAGGATTTTGTGGATTTCTTCTTTTTCTTTGCATCATCAGAACTGTAATCCTTGTATTTTTTCTTCTTTGATTCCTTTTCCCATTGAGGACAATCTTGAATGAAATGTCCAGGTTTCTTGCGCTTGTGACAGAGCCTCTTCTTGTAGTCACTGGATGAGGAATCATTGCTCCTTGAGGATCTTCCAAGGCGACCACGTCTTGAGAACTTTTGGAACTTCTTCATGAGCAGAGCCAGATCATGGCTCAGTTCTTCAGGATCACCAAGGCTGCTACCAGAGTCTTCATCTTCGGACTCAGATATTGCCTTGGCCTTCAGTGCACGTGTTCTGCCATAGCTTGAACCATAGAGATCTCTCTTTTCAGCAAGTTGGAACTCATGAGTATTTAGCCTCTCGAGAATATCAACGGGATCAAGTGACTTGTAATCAGCACGTTCTTGTATCATCAATGCCAGAGTGTCAAATGAGGAATCAAGCGATCTCAGCAATTTCTTCACCACCTCATGGTCGGTGATGTCAGTGGCGCCAAGTGCTTGAAGCTCATTTGAGATGTCAGTGAGGCGATCGAAGGTTTGTTGAACATTTTCATTGTCAAGTCTTTTGAAGCGGTTGAAGAGACTGCAAAGAACATCAACTCGAGAGTGACACTGAGTTGAGACTCCTTCATTCACATTGGACAACCTGTCCCAGATAAGCTTTGCTGTTTCCAAAGCACTCACTCTGCCATACTGTCCTTTGCTCAGATGGCCACATATGATATTCTTCGCTTGAGAGTCGAGTTGCTTGAATCTCTTCACATCGGCAGCATTCAGAGAAGGTATGACTGAGGGAACACCATTTTCCACAACATACCAGAGATCGTTATCAATTGCTTCAAGATGCATTCGCATCTTATTCTTCCAGTAGGGGTAGTCCGTCCCATCGAAGGTAGGACACCCAGTAGAGACCTTGATCATACCTGCGGTCGACATAACTAAAACTCCAGGCGGTTAAACCAAAATCACATAGAACAAGGGAGTACCTTGCTCTGATACCAATTGAAAGTGCGTTATATCGACTATAGGGGGGGTGAATAGGCGATTTTTATGAAATTCTTCACTGAGGAATTTGCCGGTGAGGAAATTCCTTAGCGAAGAACTACTAGCAGCGAAATAAGTACTCAAAGGTAAACATAACAGAATACAAGCATAGTCATCATGATGAAATGAAGACAGACATAGAGTACAGGAAGTGTAATCACAGGATAACACAGGATGAAGACAAACAGACTGAAGAAATTGAACTGAGGAAATTGAGAAAGTCTTCAGTCAAAGTCATCAAACACACATATGAACAAACACACAACACAATTATGAGGAAATGAAAGAGTTGAGGAAATAGAACCAGTAAGCTCGGTGAAGACAATGATTTGGTAGACCAGTTCCAACTGTTGTCTCAGTTGTACGTCTGGTTGGAGCGGCTGAGTATTTAAACTCAAGGACACACAGTCCCGGACACCCAGTCAAGGACACTTAGTCCAAGACACCCAGTCCTCACCGTATTCTCCTTGAACTAAGGTCACATAGACCTCGTCCAATCACTCGTGGTAAGTCTTCAGGCGACTTCCAAACCTTCACAAACTTGGTCACTCGGCGATCCACAATTCCTCTTGGATGCTCTAGACCATGACGCCTAACCGTCTGGAAGAAGCACAGTCTTCAAAGGTAATAAGCGTCGGATCCACTCAGGATCAATCTCTTCAGTGATGCTCAATCACTTGGGGTTTGTAGGTGTTTGGGTTTTGGGTTTTTGGTTTTTCCTCACTTGATGATTTTCGCTCAAAGTCCTCGGAGGATGGGTTGCTCTCAAATGACAAGTGTCAGTTTCTCTCAGAGCAGCCAACCAGCTAATGGTTGTAGGGGGCGGCTATTTATAGCCTAGGGAGCAGCCCGACATGATAAAACATAAATGCCCTTCAATGATATGACCGTTAGGTGGATAGATATTTTGGGACAGCTGGCGCATAGCACAACAACGGTCAGAATTTTGAGTAGCAAAATCCTCAGGGCTATCATGTTCCTCACTGTGTAGGCAATCCGCACTGGCGAATTCCTAACTCCTCAGTTAGGACAAATTCCTCAGAGACCAGAAGAACTTCGTCTCTGTCACTGAAGAAATTGACTGAACTGTATGAGATTCCCAATGGCTTCACTCGAAGGGATTGGTAGGTGTAGGATTTTGAGTTGAGCATCACATGGAAATTTTTCCTTAGTATTTCCTCGACCCCCTTTAACAGTACGGAGTTTCCTATGAATCAAGAAAGATAAAAACAAAACTATGAACACGAAAGTCTTCAAGCTTCATATTTCTCGCATGAATATCAAGTCTTCACGGACACACCAATTTTTTCACTTTCAAAGTCTTCATGAAAGTCTTCAGAAATACCAAAATCTTCAGTCGAAGATATTCATTTTTAGGGGTCGACTTTTCCTATAAATATCAAACTCCTCATATACTTATAGACCTGTGTACACTCACACACGCATTAGTCCCTTAACCTATAAGTCTCCAATACACCAAAATCACTAAGGGGCACTAGATGCACTTACATAATGCTACCGTCAATCAAAGCAAGATAAGATGTATAAAAGATAAACATCAAATGCAATCAATATAAGTGATATGATATGGCCATCATCATCTTGTGCTTATGATCTCCATCTCCGAAGCACTGTCATGATCACCTTCGTCACCGACGCGACACCTTGGTCACCATCGTAGCATCGTTGTCGTCTCGCCAATCTTATGCTTTCACGACTATCGCTACCGCTTAGTGATAAAGTAAAGCATTACAGCGCAATTGCATTGCATACAATAAAGCGACAACCATATGGATCTTGCCAGTTGCCGATAACTCAGTTACAAAACATGATCATCTCATACAATAAAATTTAGCATCATGTCTTGACCATATCACATCACAACATGCCCTACAAAAACAAGTTAGACGTCCTCTACTTTGTTGTTGCAAGTTTTACGTGGCTGCTACGGGCTTTAGCAAGAACCGTTCTTACCTACGCATCAAAACCACAATGATAGTTTGTCAAGTTGGAGCTGTTTTAACCTTCGCAAGGACCAGGCGTAGCCACACTTGGTTCAACTAAAGTTGGAGAAACTGACAGCCGCCAGCCACCTATGTGCAAAACACGTCGGTAGAACCAGTCTCGCGTAAGCATACGCATAATGTCGGTCCGGGCCGCTTCATCCAACAATACCGCCGAACCGAAGTATGACATGCTGCTAAGTAGTATGACTTATATCGACCACAACTCACTTGTGTTCTACTCGTGCACAACATCAACACACAAAACCTAGGCTTGGATGCCACTGTTGGGGAACGTAGTAATTTCAAAAAAATTCCTACGCACACGCAAGATCATGGTGATTCATAGCAACAAGAGGGGAGAGTGTTGTCCATGTACCCTCGTAGACCGAAAGCGGAAGCGTTAGCACAACATGGTTGATGTAGTCGTACGTCTTCACGGCCTGACCGGTCAAGCACCGAAACTACGGCACCTCCGAGTTCTAGCACACGTTCAGCTCGATGACGATCCCCGGACTCTGATCCAGCAAAATGTCGGGGAAGAGTTCCGTCAGCACGACGGCGTGGTGAGGATCTTGATGTTCTACTATCGCAGGGCTTCGCCTAAGCACCACTACAATATTATCGAGGACTATGGTGGAGGAGGGCACCGCACACGGCTAAGAGATCAATGATCAACTGTTGTCTCTGGGGTGCCCCCCTGCCCCTGTATATAAAGGAGCAAGGGGGAGGAGGTGCGGCCAGGCAAGGGGCGCGCCAGGAGGAGTCCTACTCCTCCTCCTGGGAGTAGGACTCCCCCCTTTCCATGTTGGACTAGGACTTGGGGGGGAGGAGAGAGAGGGAAAAGGAAAGGGGGGGGGCGCCGACCCCCCTCCTTGTCCAATTCGGACTGGGGGGGGGGGGAAGGGGCACGCGGCTGCCCCTTGGTCTCCTCTCCACTTCCTCCACTAGGCCCATTAAGGCCCATTAGGTTACCGGGGGGTTCCGGTAACCTCCCGGTACTCCGGTAAAATGCTGATTTCACCCGGAACACTTTCGATGTCCAAACATAGGCTTCCAATATATCAATATTCATGTCTCGACCATTTCGAGACTCCTCGTCATGTCCGTGATCATATCCGGGACTCCGAACAACCTTCGGTACATCAAAATATACTAGGAAATATGCCCGTGCATTGCAACGGGAGAAAAATAATATCTCAGCATTCCCCACATCCCCACACACACTCTTCCATGTCCTCTATGTGAACACATCGCCTGATCTATATTGTCGCTTATCCTCCTTCTTGCCATCATCGGCGGTGGTAGTTCAACCTTGTGTCTGTGAAACAACATGGGCGGCTGCCGTCAATAATGGGAGGAGATGGTCGGCAATAGTGCATGGCCGCGTCAGTTGGGTGTCGTCGGTTAGCGCCTCGACTATTGTCACCTCCTGCAGCGCATAAATTTTGTTTGACTGGCATAATTAGCGCATAACCATGCATGAATGTCCCTTCATTAACAGGATTTATTCTCTTTGGCTATTTTTGCGCTCACGTGCCCACATTTTTTTATTAATTAGAGAAAAACCAACTTATTATCTTTTATTAGCACGTGCCCACAATTTTTTCAATTATAGACTATAGCCAACAAGCATATTGTCTTTTATTGGCACGTGCAAGTTACCTCCAACAATAATTTGTGGAGTGCCGCGTTCTGCACATGATTCTTGAGACAACTTTCATATTCTCACACAACCTTCTTATTTAACAACTTAGGGACATATAAAAACTTGTGTGATGTAGTATAAAATTCCAAGGTGGGATTGTTCCTATCATAATTGCAAGCTAGCTGAGTTGGCTTTGTCCGTCGGTACAATAGGGAAGGTTCATAGTTCAATCCCCTCGCGCCCTTAATTTTTTGCTGCTTGTCAGTGTGATAGAAAAAGAAATGCACCGTAGGCCCAGTTGGAGATAAATTAATAAAAATGGGAAACTACATGTGGAATGGGTGAAACAAAATCTATAAGTATATTTTTGCTTTTTCTCGGGGCAGCTGTGCGGGAGCTACTATATGATGCTAGTTGCGTCAAATAGCGCGTGGAAGGCACAACCGATCGCGTCTGGGCCAGCTACTGCCAGGCACTGATATGATCTGTGTTTGCAAGGCATGAGTAATAATTCAGAAAAATGACTGGTTGAACAATCGAACACATGACCTTAAAGACTCGACCAGATGCTGTTGGCCATGGCAACAAATGCCTACTGCTAACCAATGGCCGCCGCGAATATTAAAGAACATACTGCAACATTAGATTTAAAACATATTTTGATTTTTTAAATATGAATTGCCGAATATTCTTGGAAAATATAATATTTTGATATTACAAACAATATTTTTAATATTCCACCCATTTCAGAAAAACATGAACAAAATTTGAAACAACATCATTTTCTGAAGACATGAACCTTTTATGACAACACAATCATTTTTTGAAGTTGTGACCGACTTTTGAAAATGAAACATGTTTTGAACATTCAGAACAATGTTATAAAATGTATTTTTAAACACGGACATTATTGAATTTGTGAACATTTCACTAAAACAAGAATATTTTTCGAATTTTGAATATTTTTTAAAATGTATTTTTTGGGAATCCCAAACAATTTTTGAAAACAAAAAAAATATGTCCTGAATTTCGAAAGAAAATCAGAACGAGAGAAAAATATATTTTTTCCAAACATTTTTAAA
This sequence comes from Triticum dicoccoides, assembly GCF_002162155.2. Taxonomy (NCBI): domain Eukaryota; kingdom Viridiplantae; phylum Streptophyta; class Magnoliopsida; order Poales; family Poaceae; genus Triticum; species Triticum dicoccoides. The sequence continues at coordinate 176,243,878 of NC_041392.1, forward strand.
AACGGGAACACAATATTTAATTGTAATTTTTCTCGAAAATTTTACAAAAATAAAATGCTGATTTTTGTAAAAAAATTATTACAAAATAAGTTAAAATAAAAATAAATTTGGAAGAAAAAACGAAACAGGCTTGCACAGTTTTGGGGTCCGTGTGTGAAGCTCTGACTATCTGCTGCGTAGGGCGACAAATAGAGTTTTTGCAGCTTCATGAGCGAGAAAATAAGTGGGCTGACTTGGCTGGGCCACAGGGTGTGCGGCCCAAGTCGAAAATCTGGATTGTAATATAAAAAACAGACAGACAGACAAAAATTTAGTACCACCTCGGATAGAAAAATAAATTTCGAAAGTGAACGGATGAAAATTTTGGCGAAACGCACCTTGCTTTATTAGTAGGTATAGATAAACTCATAATGAAACTGTCATCATAATGTTAAGCATGCGGACCCTACGGGTTCGAGAACAATGTAGACATGACCGAGACATGTCTCTGGTCAATAACCAATAGCGGAACCTGGATGCTCATATTGGCTCCTACATTTTCTACGAAGATCTTTATCGGTCAGACCGCATAACAACATAAGTTGTTCCCTTTGTCATCGGTATGTTACTTGCCCGAGGTTCGATCGTCGGTATCTCAATACCTAGTTCAATCACATTACCGGCAAGTCTCTTTACTCGTTCCGTAATACATCATCCCGCAACTAACTCATTAGTTGCAATGCTTGCAAGGCTTAAGTGATGTGCATTACCGAGAGGGCCCAGAGATACCTCTCCGACAGTCGGAGTGACAAATCCTAATCTCGAAATACGCCAACCCAACAAGTACCTTCGGAGACACCTGTAGAGCACCTTTATAATCACCCAGTTACGTTGTGACGTTTGGTAGCACACAAAGTGTTCCTCCGGTAATGGGAGTTGCATAATCTCATAGTCATAGGAACATGTATAAGTTATGAAGAAAGCAATAGAAACAAACTAAACAATCAAGTGCTAAGCTTATGGAATGGGTCAAGTCAATCACATCATTCTCCTAATGATGTGATCCCGTTAATCAAATGACAACTCATGTCTATGGCTAGGAAACATAACCATCTTCGATCAACGAGCTAGTCAAGTAGAGGCATACTAGTGACACTCTGTTTGTCTATGTATTCACACATGTATTATGTTTCCGGTTAATACAATTCTAGCATGAATAATAAACATTTATCATGATATAAGGAAATAAATAATAACTTTATTATTGCCTCTAGGGCATATTTCCTTCAGCGGATGGTAACAGGAGGCAGGGGACACGATGTTTACCCAGGTCCGGGCCCTCTTGATGGAGGTAAAACCCTACGTCCTGCTTGATTATTCTTGACGATATGAGTATTACAAGAGTTGATCTACCACGAGATCAGAGAGGCTAAACCCTTGAGGCTAGCCTATGGTATGATTGTATGTTGTCCTATGGACTAAGCCCTCCGGTTTATATAGACACCGGAGGGGGCTAGGGTTACACAAGGTCGGTTACAAGGGAGGAGATATACATATCCGTATTGCCTAGCTTGCCTTCTACGCCAAGGAGAGTCCCATCCGGACACGAGACGAAGTCTTCAATCTTGTATCTTCATAGTCCAATAGTCCGGCCAAAGGATATAGTCCGGCTGTCCGGAGACCCCCTAATCCAGGACTCCCTCAGTCATAGTTTGTTTTAAGTATCGAGTTGTAATTCTTGAGTTGTAAGTAAATAAAAGTGTGATGATCATCATTATTAGAGCATTGTCCTAGTGAGGAAAGGATGATGGAGACTATGATTCCCCCACAAGTCGGGATGAGACTCCGAATGAAAAAAAAAGAAAAAAATAGGCCATAAAAAGGCCCAAATAAAAAAAGAGAAAAAGAGAGAAGGGGCAATGCTACTATCCTTTTTCCACACTTGTGCTTCAAAGTAGCACCATGATCTTCATGATAGAGAGTCTCTTATGTTGTCACTTTCATATACTAGTGGGAATTTTTCATTATAGAACTTGGCTTCTATATTCCAATGATGGGCTTCCTCAAAATGCCCTAGGTCATCGTGAGCAAGCGAGTTGGATGCACACCCACTTAGTTTCTTTTTGAGCTTTCATAGACTAATAGCTCTAGTGCATCCGTTGCATGGCAATCCCTACTCGCTCACATTGATATCTATTGATGGGCATCTCCATAGCTCGTTGATACGCCTAGTTGATGTGAGACTATCTTCTCCTTTTTGTATTCTCCACAACCACCATTCTATTCCACCTATAGTGTTATGTCCATGTCATCTTGCCTAATGTGTTACCTTGCTTGAGTTTATCCCTCCACATCATGTCATCTTGCCTAATGTGTTACTCTGTTCTTATGAACTTAATACTCTAGATGCTTGTTGGATAGCGGTCGATGTGCGGAGTAATAGTAGTAGATGCAGAATCATTTCGGTCTACTTGACACGGACGTGATGCCTATGTTTATGATCATGCCTAGATACTCTCATAACTATGCGCTTTTCTATCAATTGCTTGGCAGTAATTTGTTGACCCACCGTAATATATGCTATCTTGAGAGAATCCACTAGTGAAACCTATGGCCCCCGGGTCTACTTTACATCATATAAGTTTCCGATCTACAATTCTAGTTTACTATTTATTTTGCAATCTTTACTTTCCAATCTATACAACAAAAATACAAAAAATATTTATCTTATTATCTTTATCAGATCTCACTTTTGCAAGTGGCCATGAAGGGATTGACAACTCCTTTATCGTGTTGGTTGCAAGGTTCTTATTTGTTTGTGCAGGTACTAGGCGACTTGTGTGTAGTCTCCTACTGGATTGATACCTTGGTTCTCAAAAACTGAGGGAAATACTTACGCTACTTTGCTGCATCACCCTTTCCTCTTCAAGGGAAAATCAACGCATGCTCAAGAGGTAGCACTATGCCACTCATTTAGCGAGTCACTTTAACGTTCAGATACGCCAACATGATTATTGCTTGCCCAAGGTTTACTTAGATCACCAGACTATGGCAGCTCATCAATTTATTGATGGCGAGAACACTACTATTCATATTCCTTACAACCTAGTTTTTAGTGAGGATACCCGTGATATTATTACATTGCCTGCACCTTCTTTGTTTGATTCTATTGCCAGGGGCGGATATAGGATCATGCTAGATGACATCATTGCCTACCGGAACGCCTAGGCGGTAGCAGAGAAGGAGCCTTAGGAGTGGGACACTCAGGTGCCTGCTCCATAGCACTTCAACATGGGACCGGATGGTTACTACGAGAGTAGATTACCAAGCTAGGACAAAAGTCTAAGCTTGTGTTCATGCTCATACATTTTATTCCATTTGTCAGTGTTCACACTTTCCCATTGTACTATCCATGCTAGATTTATTTTCTCACTATCTTCTGGTGTGTTTGGAAAACTTTGAGAAAACCCAAAAATATTTCCCGCTTCTTTTCCGTTTTTCTTTCTAGTTTAATTAGTTATATATTTAAAAGAAAACCTAAAAAGATTACCCAATTCTTCTTTTGCTTGTTGGGAGCTTTCCCGTGTAAATAGTTTTTCTCCTTTTTCTTCCTTTTGATTTGCCTTCTTCAAGAAAAACTAAAAACTCCAAAAATATTTTAGTGTGTTTCTCTGAAATTCTGTTCTTTTTATTGAGTCATACCAAGGAGAAGACCATGATGAAAATGTTGAGTGACTCTCATATGCATTATTGTTGATCTAATAAAGAACCCAAATTATCTTGTCTTCTCCCTTTGAATGAAATTTTGCAGATTCCAGCTTAGTCCACGACACTCTTGCACTATTATTATTTTCAAATCGTTCGGTCATGCAAGTGAAAGGCAATAAGGACGATATTTGGTGAACTAGTTGTGGCAGAGAGAAACAGGTATGAACTCAACTTGTTTTATTTTTGTAAATATGTTTAACCTAGTATCCATGATTTAGCATATTATGATCAAACATGTTTGCAATGACAATTAGAGATTATAGTTTCTCATGCCATGCTTAAGTAGCTAGGAGTGGATAATGATTTATCTTGGGTGTCAACATTGCGTTAAAAGGATTGCGATGTAGTATGATGATATGGTATCCTCCTCTGAATGTTTCAAGTGGCTTGACTTGGAACATGCTCATGCATGTAGTTGAATCAAAACCAACATAGCCTCTATGATATTTATGTTCATGGTGTTCATATCCTACTCATGCTAGTATATATCCAATGTTCATTATGCATAATGCATGTTCATGACCGTTTTTGCTCTCTAGCTAGTCGCTTCCCAACCTACTTTCTAGCCTTCGCCCATATTAAGGGGAAATACTACTTGTGCATCAAAATCCTAAAACCTGAGTTAATCCAGATGAGTCCACCATACCTACCTATATGCGATATTACCCTGCCGTTCTAAGTAAATTTGCATGTGCCACCTCTAAAAACTTCAAATAAAGATCCTTTTTGTGTGCCTCGATTGTTCAAAGAGCGACATGAGGTAGTCCGTATCTTCCATGCTAAGCGGGTTATTCTCATGATGAGTGTTTATTCAGTCGTCCTTGCAAGAGAGGGGTGGTAATAGGGATTCCCAGTTCCGAAATCAAATTGCAAATAATTAAACAAAACCGCCCCAGGACCGATGTCGGTGTGGACAGTACCCGAGGATTCGGCTAGCCGTGGAGTGTGATTGTTGCTTGAGGGGGAGTAAACCTTTACTTTTATCGCTTGGGAACTGGCACTAATGTGTTTAGCATGGAAGATATCGATAACTAATGGTCGCGAAGTAAACAGGAAGGGTGCATTTCTCAAAATTTCATTTACCTCTATTTTAAAAACTGAGCTTTGGCACCGCTGCAAATTCCTGCTTCCCTCGGTGAAGGGACTATCTATTTAATTTTATGTTGAGTCATCACCTTCTCAAATAAGTGCCAGATTCTAAGAGCACTATTGTCATCCTCATGCACTGTGTATAGTTAATGTTGGATGCATCATGATTGGTTTTTTTCTACCATGAATTACAATGTTTAGTCGCTGCTTGAACTTTGGAGGTGCTCTGCATTTATGTTTTGCGGTCTCAGAAAGGGCTAGCGAGATACCACTGTTGTCATATTATATCATGATTGTTTTGTCAAGGTGTTGTCATTCAAGATATTTCTTTATTGCTCGCTAGTTGATTATGTCATTGATATGAGTTAATATAATTTTTAAGAGTTATTGTTGACATGGTTAGTTATAATCTTTGCTGAAATCCTGGGTGCTATTGATTGCTCTCTGGTTGTAGTGCCAGAAAAGCTTCTGTCTGCTAGGACTACGTCGGTATTTCCCCAAAGACGAAGGGATGATGAAGCACAACGAAGGTAGGTATTTCCCTCAGTTAAGAAACCAAGGTTATCGAACTAGTAGGAGAACCAAGCAACACAACGTAAACAACACCTACACACAAATAACAACGAGTGGTTGGCACTTGGCACTATGTCAATAGGTTAGTATCAAAAATGATATAAAATGATTATAAAACATCCAAGATTGATAATATAATAGCATGAAATAAAATAAAAATATAGACACGTTGGAGACGTATTAGCTACTTAAGGGTATTTATGTAAACAAGGGCAAAAGAGTTCGTAAAGGTTTTTATTTTCCACTTTCAGTTTATCAACTGAATTGCTTGAGGACAAGCAAAGATTTAAGCTTGAGGGAGTTTATACGTGTCCGTCATATCTACTTTTTCTAACACTTTTCCTCTTGTTTTGGACTCTAATTTGCATGATTTGAATGAAACTAACCTGTACTGACGATGTTTTCAGGAGAACTAAAATGGTGTTGTTTTTGTGCAGAAATAAAAGTTCTCGGATTGGAATGAAGCGCGCCCTGGTGGGTTGTGCTCACCCAGGGCCCCCGCAGACCCTGAGTCCAACTCCAGAAATACCTACTTTTCCATAAAATATAAGGGAGGAAGAATGATCTCGTTTCACGATATGGAGCCGCCGCCACCTCCTGTTCTTCATCGGGAGGCCAGATCTGGAGTCCGTTTGGGGCTCCAGAGAGGGGGATCTTCGTCATCACCAACCCTTCGCCATTGCCAATTCCATGATGCTCTCCACCAGGAGTGAGTAATTCCTTCGAAGGCTCGCTGGTCGGTGAGGAGTTGGATGAGATTCATTATGTAATCGAGTTAGTTATGTTAGGGCTTGATCCCTAGTATCCATTATGTTCTTAGATTGATGTTGATATGACTTTGCCATGATTAATTCTTGTCACTTTGGGCCTGGGTACCATGATTTCAGATCTGAGCCGTTTATGTTATCACCATTATATCTATGTTCTAGATCCGATCTTGCAAGTTATATTCACCTATTACGTGTTGTGATCCGTAAACCCCGGAGTGACAGTATTCGGGATACTATCTGGTGATGACCGTAGTTTGAGGAGTTCATGTATTCACTATGTGTTAATGCTTTGCTCCGGTTCTCTATTAAAAGGAGGCCTTAATATCCCTTGGTTTCCTTATGGACCCCGCTACTACAGGAGGGTAGGACAAAAGATGTCATGCAAGTTCTTTCCATAAGCACGTATAACTATTTATGGAATACATGCCTGCATTATATTTATGAACTGGAGCTAGTTTTGTATCGCCTAGGTTATGATTGTTATATGATGAATATCATCCAACGAATCCATTGATCCAATGCCTACGATTTTTCTATATATTGATCTTGATAAATTACTTCTGCTACTGTTACTGTTACACTTGCTACAAAATCATTGCTACCACTGTTACCGTTACTATTGATGTTGCTACTACTATCTAAACTATCATACTACTATGCTACTTATCACTTTACTGTAGATAATTAAGCTCCAGGTGTGGTTTAATTGACAACTCAGCTGCTAATACTTGCAAATATTCTTTGGCTCCCCTTGTGTCAAATCAATAAATTTGGGTTGAATACTCTACCCTCGAAAACTGTTGTGATCCCCTATACTTGTGGGTTATCAGTGGGCACAACCCACATGAGCGCACTAGGAGGGGGCGCGCCCTGGTGGGTTGTGCTCCCCCAGGGACCCCTCCTCCGGTGGTTCTTGGCTCCAGTATTTTTATTTTATTGTATAAAAATTCTCCAAAAAGTTCTGTTCCAATCCGAGAACTTTTATTTCTGCACAAAAACAACAACATGGTAGTTCTGCTGAAAACAGCGTCAGTCCGGGTTAGTTTCATTCAAATCATGCAAATTAGAGTCCAAAACAAGAGGAAAAGTGTTAGGAAAAGTAGATACGACAGAGACGTATCAACGTCATGAGGATTTTTTTTGAATTTATGAAGATGACATCATCCTTTCATATGGCGGGTTATGAAGATCTGTTCAAGGTTAAAAATTTAGAAGGACCAACGAAGACTCGCCAACCAGCGGCATTGAAGATTGATATGAGCAAGTTCAAATCAATCTGGGGCCTAATGTTGGGGATATGACCCCATGGTGTAACCCGCCTTAGAAGGGCAGGGTTAGGCTATTGGCGACTTAACAATGAAGCCTTAGACAGGCCCAAGAGACCAAGACATGGAGCCAGGGAGGCGACTTACGAGGTGGGCCGGATGAAGGCCCAAGGCCAGAAGACGGTGCATGACCCGAAAGTGTAAGCCGCCCGATGGCGACTTGCCAAAGAAGGCAAGGCAACTTAGAGTCGGGATCGGTTATGAAGTATAACCCAACTCGGACTCTTGTAAGCCCGGGGCCTCGACCTGTGTATATAAAGGCGAGTCCCTATGGAAGGTAAGGGGGGTTAGACTCAAACGATAGCTAGGTTAAGCGAATCCGCTCCTTTGTAATCGATACTCAAGCAACATAACACAAAGCAAGACGTAGGCTTTTACCTCGATCATGAGGGGCCGAACCTGGGTAAACTCGTGTCTCTCGTCCTGTTCAACCCCTTCAAGCTAGTCACCATAGAGATGGCCTCGCACCTAAGTCCTTTCGCTAGGGCATCTGCTGTGTTAACCCCATGACAACTATTGAGAGATTGTTCTAGTGAAAGTATGAACCATATGCGTTGTTTCTAAGCATTGCAATGCCATTTGTGCTCCGTTTTATCACTTGTTACCTTGCTGTTTTTATATTTTCAGATTATAAAAACCTATATCTACTATCCGTACTACACTTGTATTATCATCTCTCTTCCGAACTAGTGCACCTATACAATTTACCGTTGTATTTGGTGTGTTGGGGACACAAGAGATTTCTTGTATTTGGTTGCAGGGTTGTTTGAGAGGGACAATCTACATCCTACACCTCCTATAGATTGATAAGCCTTAGGTCATCCACTTGAGTTGAAAATTGCTACTACCCTACAAAACTCTGTGCTTGGAGGCCCAACACGAGTCTACAAGAATAAGTTGTGTACTGGCATCACTCTCATAAAAGCATATGAACTGAAACACAAAGGGAGCATCATGAGAAATATAGCAAGCACATTTAAGCCTAACCCACTTCCTATGCATAGGAATTTTATAAGCAAACAACTTATTGTACCAAGAACCAACTAGCATAGGAAGGCAAAACAAGTATAACTTCAAAACTTCCGACACATAGAGAGGAAACTTGATGTTGTTGATATATATATATGTATGTATGTATGTATATATATATATATAAGCATATATTCCCTTGCCATAATATTTTTTAGTAGCATCATGAACAAATTCAACAATTTAACTATCACATAAAGCATTCTTTTCATGATCGACAAGCATTGAAATTTTATTACTCTCCAGATAAGCAAATGTATTCTCATCGATAATAGTGGGAGCAAATTCAATGAAATAACTATCATATGACACTTGATTTTCATAATCAATTTTAGCATTAAAATCATGATGACAAGTTTCATGGCTATCATTATTCTTTATATCATAAGTGTCATCACAATAATAATCATAGATAGCAACTTTGTTGTCATAATCAATTGAAACCTCTTCCAAAATAGTGGAATCGTCATTAATAAAGTCATGACCTCACCAAATCTACTTTCATAATTATTACAATAAGATTCAACACCCTTTGAAATAGTGGGATCATTGTCTAGAGTTGACACTCTTCCAAACCCACTTTCATCATTGTAATCATCATAAATAGGAGGCATGCTATCATCATAATAAATTTGCTCATCAAAAGTAGGGGGACTAAAAAGACCATCTTCATCAAACATAGCATCCCCGAGCTTTGCATATCATTAGTATCATGGATATTCAAAGAATTCATACTAATGTCATTGCAATCATGCTTATCATTCAAAGATTTTATGCCATACATTTTATTGAATTCTTCTTTTAACACTTTGGCACAATTTTCTGATCCATCATTTTCAAGAAAGACTTTATAAAGATAGGCAATTTGGCACAACTTCACTTCCATTTTTTATAGTTTTCTTTTATAAACCAAATTAGTGAATAAACAAGAAACTAAAATATTCAATTGCAAGATATAAAGATATACCTTCAAGAACTCACCTCCCCGGCAACGGAGCTAGAAATAGCTTGATGTCTACTACGCAACTTTTATTGTTGTAGACTCTGTTGGGTCTCCAAGCTCAGAGTTTTGGAGGACAACAACAAATTTCCCTCAAGCGGATGACCTAAGGTTTATCAATCCATGGGAAGTGTAGTATGAAGATGGTCTCTCTCAAACAACCCCGCAATCAATTACAAAGAGTCTCTTGTGTCCCCAACACACCCAATACAATTGTCAATTGTATAGGTGCACTAGTTTGGCAAAGAGATGGTGATACAAGTGTAATACGGAAGGTAGGAATAGGCTTTTATAATCTGAATAAATAAAAACAGCAAGGTAACAAGTAGCAAACAATGAGTAAAATGGTATATCAATGCTTAAAGACAAGACTTAGGGTTCATACTTTCACTAGTGCAATCTCTCAATAGTGCTAACATAGTTGAATCATATAGCAATCCCTCAATTTATGACAAAGAATCACTCCAAAGTCCTTATCAATAGCGGAGAACATAAGATGAAATTCTTGTAGGTAGCGAACCACCTCAAAGTTTTCTTTTTGATCAATCTATTGAGTCGTCCCTATAAGTGTCACAAACAGCCCTAGAGTTCGTAATACAAGAACAACATATGATACACATCAATCAACTCTAATGTCACCTAGATACTCCAATGTCACCACAAGTATTCATGAGTCAATTATTCGATCTTCATCAAACAATGTTAGATTCATAATATTCAATCCAACACAAACAAACCTCAAAGAGCAAGACTCAACTAATCACAACAAGATAGAGAGGGAAGAACACCATAGGATCCAACTATATTAACAAAGCTCATGATACATCAAGATCGTGCAAAATCAAGAACACGAGAGAGAGAGAGAGAGAGAGAGAGAGAGAGAGATCAAACACATAGCTACTGGTACATACCCTCAGCCTCGAGAGTGAACTACTCCCTCCTCGTCATGGAGACCACCGGGATGATGAAGATGGCCTCCGATGATGATTTCCCCCTCCGGCAGGTGATACGTCCATTTTGCATCATGTTTTCCTACTATTATTTATAATGTTTTTGGTCATTACTTCACTTTATGATGTAATTCTAATGCCTTTTCTCTCTTAATTTGCAAGATCTACCTAGAAAGGGAAATTACCGGCAGCTGGAATTCTGGACCTAAAAGAGCTACAACAGAGATAGCAATTCTAAGGAGCTCCAAATGACGTGAAGCTTCTCGAAGATTTTTTATTGATTATAAAAAAATATTGGAATGAAAAAATACCAGAGGGGGCCACCTGATGCTCATAAGGCAACAGGGCGCGCCCTGATGCCTTATGGGCCTCACAACTAGCCTCCGCCCCTCCTGCTATATGAAGCCATTTTCCCTAAAAATAAAGAGGAAGACTTTCGGGATGAAGTGCCGCTGTCTCGAGGCAGAACTTGGGCAGGAGCATGTTTGCTCTCCGGTGGAGCAATTCCTCGAGGGATACTTCCCTCCGAGAGGGGGAAATCAAAGCCATTGACATCACCAATTATCCTCTCATTGTGGGAGGACCAATCTTTATCAATGTCTTCACCAGCACCATCTCATCTCAAACCCTAGTTCATCTTTTGTATCCAACCTTTGTCCCGAAACCTCGGGTTGGTACCTGTGGGTTGCTAGTAGTGTTGATTACATCTTGTAGTTGATGCTAGTTGGTTTATTTGATGGAAGATTATATGTTCAGATCCTTGAACATGAATATGATTTGTGAGTAGTTACTTTTGTTCTTGAGGACATGGGAGAAGTCTTGTTATAAGTAATCATGTGAAGTTGGTATTCGTTTGATATTTTGATGATATGTATGTTGTTCTTCCTTTAGTGGTGTCATGTGAATGTCGACTACATGGAACTTCACCATACTTGGGCCTAAGGGAGGACAATGAGGAGTAATAAGAAGATCATGGGTTGCGAGAGTGACAGAAGTTTAAACCCTAGTTTATGCGTTATTCCATAAGGGGCTGATTTGGATCCATATGTTTCATGCTACGGTTAGATTTATCTTAATTCTTCTTTCATAGTTGCGGATGCTTGTGAGGGTAATCATAAGAGGGTTTATTGTTCAAGTAAGAAGAGAACCCTAGCACCGGTCCACCCACACATCAAATTATCAAAGTAGCGAACACAAATCAACTAAACATGTTGAACGTGACTAGATGAGAATTCCCATGTGTCCTCGAGAATACTTTTCTTACTATAAGAGAACTCCCCGACTTGTCCTTTGCTATAAAAAGGATTAGGCCACCTTGTTGTACCTTGTTACTGTTGCTACTTGTTACTTCTTACGAATTATTACCTTGCTACAAAACTACATGTTATCGTTACTTTCAGCACTCAAAGAGAATACCTTGCTGAAAACTGCTTATCATTTCCTTCTCATCCTCGTTGAGTCTGACACTATTACTTATCGAAAGGACTACGATTGATCCCCTATACTTATGGGTCATCAGCAAGGTACGGGAAAAGGCCTCCAGATGGGATCTCTTTGGAACAGAGGCTTCCGGAGGTAGAGTCAAAGTTTTAGGTTTATTTGTGGGGTTTCTCTATTTATAAGAATTTTCAGCGTTGATTTCATGCCAAAAGGTGTTAGGCCCACAAGGCAACAACCCCGTACATACCCCCAGGGCACGTAGGGTTGCCTTGTCACCGCCTCATGGGTCTTCTGGTCCTCCCATGAAGTTTCAAGGGTCTCTTATGTTCTAAAAAATTTGTCAATAAGTTTCGTCATGTGATGAATTCATTTGGTATGGATTTTCTGGAAAACCAAAAACAAGCAGAGAACAACAACTGGCACTGGTCACTAGGTTAATATGTTAGTCCATGTAAATCATATAAAAGTGCACCAAAACCAAATAAAATTATTGTACAGATGACATGAATACTTCATCAATTATAGATACGTTGGACATCAAACATGATTTGGCAAAAGCTAGAAATATGAAGCTAGTTTTATGCATGTTTGAGCAATTGTCGGGATTGAAAATCAATTTCAACAAGAGTGAATTGTTCTGCTTTGGGAGAGCCAAAGATGAACAAGACCCATATAGATACTTGTTCAGATGTGAACTTGGAACCCTTCCGTTTAGCTATTTGGGCATTACCAATTCATCATCGCAAGCTATCTAGCAAGGAGTGGAAATGTATAGAAGTTCAATTTGAAAAAAAACTAAGCTGCTAGAAGGGCAAGCTTATGTCTTATGGTGGTCGGCTAGTACTAATAAATTTGATGCTAACGAGTATGTTGATGTTCCTACTGTCTTTCTTTGAAGTATCTATAGGAGTATGGAAAAGGCTAGACTTTTATCAATCATTATTTTTTGTCAAAGCGATGAAATGAAGAGAACATAGGTTAACCAAGTAGGACATTATTTGTAGACCGAAAGACCAGGGTGTGCTTGGCATTGAGAATTTGGAGGTTAAAAATCGATGCCTACTCAGTAAGTGGTTGTATAGGCATTCAGTTGAGACCGAAGACACGTGGGTACAGATTTTGCGTAATAAGTACCTACAAACTAAGACCCTGGCCCAGGTTACCGTTAGACCCAATGATTCACCTTTCTGGAAAGGGTTAATGAGGACGCAAGAAGCCTTCTTTCATAGGAGTAAAGTCATCAGTGGTAACAGTAATTCCACTAGATTCTAGGAGGACACATGGTTAGGGGAGACGCCTCTAGCCATACAATATCCGTCTCTGTATAATATTGTACACCATAAAGATGCCTATAGCGCTACAGTATTACAGTATGTCCCTCTAAACATTATATCTATAGAGATCTTTAGTAGGAGACCAATGGGACGCGTGGCTGCATCTCGTGCGGAGATTGATGGACATTCACTTGTCTGATGAGCCAGATGTGTTTTACTGAAAATTATCTATCAATGGTATTTTTCTCGGTAAAATTAATGTACTCAGACTTAATTGACTTTGGCCCAATCCTGAAATCGTTGCATATTTGGAAGATTAATGTTCCTTTAAGAATCAAGGTCTTCATATGGCTTGTTCACAAGGAGGTGATTCTGACTAAGATAACTTAGCAAAGTGAAGATGGGAGAGTAGTCAATGTTGCTACTTTTGTGATCAGAATGAGACTACTAAGCACCTCTTTCTCATTTGTCCTCTTGCCAAACTTTTGTGGCGCACGGTTCATATAGCCTTTAATGTCAAGCCTCCAAGCAGTATTAGCACGTTATGTCGGATGTGGCTAAGTGGAGTTGAGCCAAGCACCGCGATATGTATTCGGATAGGACTATGCGCATTACTTTGGGCTATATGGAACTTAAAAAATGACATGGTTTTTAAGACAAACTCGTATAAATTTTTTGCAGGTTATTTACATGGCCGCAACATGGATCGCACATGATCTTTACTCACTCCTGCGAAAGCCTGGGAGCTTCTAGATACTGGATGTGCCCGGTGGGAGATGGTAGTTCGGGATATCTACAACTAGTTTGGATGGCGGTCCAATAATAGGCTAGGTGTTTAGTCATCTACTGTTGTTTTCATAGGTTGTGGCAGATTTTTTCGTCTTCTATTTTTTAGTTTTGAGTGAACTTGTACTCCTTCGTAAACCTTTTGAATTTCTCGTTTAATAATATGGTTGCATGCATCGTTCTGACGTAGAGGCTGGGGAAAATCTTCTTTTCTGAAGAAAAGAGTTGTTTGTGTCATGGTCTAGCAGAGGCATATTTGTCTAGCCATTGATGATATACTAGTGGTTGGGGTCCATCATTGCAGGCCACTTGAGAGGAAGTTGTGCGCACCTTACCTTCATTTCAAAATTAAAAAAACATTCTCGCATTGCGTGGACATCATATCCATCTAAAAAAGGCTAGACAAACTTTTCTTCAAAAAAAGTCTCACTTCTGTTTTAAAAAAACTATAAAAAACAAAAACTTTCTCCCCTTGGCCAACCAGCATGCGCCACATGGCGTAGCTGGTTGGCCACCTTTCTACCGCACCCTAATGTGTTTAATACCATATCTTTGATTATGTAGCGGCGAGCGTCTCTGCGATCCTGTGCTTAGTGGCGAAAACAATGCAAATGAGCAGTTTTTTTGCGGGCAAATCAGAGAGCTTTATTCAAATAAAAGCATTCCCCGGACAGTCAGCCAAGAGGCTGGTCACAAGGAAGCTAGGGGTTTCCTCTAGCCAGCAATCCGTAACATTCAGTGTGCATGCATGTTTTGCACAAAGATGCGCAGGAAGATTTGCCGACCGGTTTACATGTTGAACATCAAATAAAACAAAACTAGCGCTAAGCTCTCCTATTTCTAGCATGATCGGGGCCACAACTGAACGAGAATTGTGGCGGCTTTTCCAGAGCATCACCAGCTCCAGGCAGTCCACTTCCATGATCACATGCGATAATCCTCTTAAGGCAGCAAAAAGAACTCCATCTCGCAGCGAAAAAAGCTTCAATGATGAGAGGATCCGAGATCCCTGTATATGGCTTGCACCATGAGCCTAGAAGAGCAGCGGCCGCGCGAGCAACACCTCCTGCTCCACCTCGACCATCTTTAAAATTGAGCACACCATCCGTGGTGATTTTAATCACTTCCCCCTCAGGTGGCCGCCACCCAAACCCTGGCAGAATCTCAGCTGCTTTGCGCGGGGGATTCAGGAGAGAAATAGCCTCCTTTGTAGAACGAATAGTGGCTACTGGGTCACGTCCTTCTTCCCCATGCTTGATGTGGTTTCGGGAGTGCCAGATTGACCAAATGATTGTTGTAATCTTTGCTCGATCATCATCAGAAAACCTGGCGTCACATATGATATCGCGCGCCCATGAATCTAGGTGGAGACGCGGAAGCCGGAGACCGGACCACGCATACGCCTCCTCCCAAAAATGACGAGCATGCGCACAATGTATCAGTGCATGCTTTAAATCCTCGCTCATTGCCATGCATACCTTGCATCAGTCGATGATTGCGATATGGCGGTATTTGAGAGTGCTTTCATCTAGAAGAATGCCGCGGAGAACACTCCACCAAAAGACTCGCACTTTGGGAATTACATTGAGCTTCCATAAGGCCTTCCACAACTGTTGATCGTTCCCTGAGGTTCCGGTAGCCATCCCTTCCTCTCGAGCAAGACGATTGGTGTGAGTCATGAGAGCGCGGTACGCCGTCTTCATAGTGTAGTTGCTAGATTTTTCAAAAGCCCAAGCAAAGGAGTCCTCACCCCCCCTGGATAGGGATATTAAGAATGGCATTAGCGTCGGGGGCAATGAAGATTTCCCTAAGAACATCTTGCCTCCAGGACCAATTCTCAGAGTCAATAAGCTCGAAAACTCTCTCGGTATTGGTATTAGGAGGTCTCGAGATCGGGAGCATGGAGATAGTACCTGGTATCCAATTTTGGTGCCACACTGAAATAGTACTTCCATTGCCCACCCTTGCAATCAACCCAACATTTAGGGCTTCTCTTCCCGCGATGATTGCCTTCCAAGTAGCTGATGCCGATTTTGGAACCGGCGCTTGCATAAAATCAGTCTCCGGAAAGTATCGTCCTTTCAAAACCCTTGCACACAAGGAGTTGGGGTTCGTCATAAAACGCCACCCATGTTTACCAAGCATAGCAAGATTGAACAAACGTAAGTCTCTAAAACCCATTCCACCCATGCACTTTGGTTTAGTCATTTCCCCCAGGACAACCAATGCATTGCTTTCTTATCCAAAGAGCTGATGCAAAAGAATTTCTCCATGGGGGAGGTCAGACTCTTGTATACCTTTTTTGGAAACAGAAAAGTACTCATCGGATAGGTAGGAATAGCTTGAGCTGTTGACTTGATGAGCGTCTCACGCCCAACGCATGCAAGCAATTTTTCCGACCACCCATTCATATACCCACGGGCTCTCTCACCGATATGATCAAAGGTTCCACTCATGATACGACCAACAGCCGTTGGCAGCCCGAGATATTTCTCATTGAAAGCTTCCACTTGGATATTCAACACAGTTTTCATAACTTCCTTCACTTGGTCAGGAGAGTTTGTACTGAAGAAGATGGAGCTCTTTTCCCGGTTAACTCGCTGTCCAGAAGCATCACCATAGATTCTCAAAATCTCATTAAGTCTGAGAGCACTATGATCTTTGGCATCAATAAAAATAAGACTGTCATCTGCAAAGAGCAAACGAGAGATCCACGGTGATCTATAGCTTACTCTCAAACCTCTGTCAATGAACCCTCCGTTGTAAGATTTCAACAAGGAGGAAAAACCTTCCGCGCATATTAGGAACAGATATGGCGAGGCAGGGTCGCCTTGACAGAGCCCCCTTGAGGGGGTGAAGAACAGCAGTAGCTCACCGTTTACGTGAACCGAAAAGCGAACTGAGGATACACATTTCATGATCAACCTGACAAAAACAATACTGAACCCCAGCTTGGACAAAATTTCTTTGAGATAATGCCACTCGACACGGTCGTAAGCTTTCATCATATCAAGCTTGACCGCACAAGAATAATTATTTCCTTTTTTCCTTCTTCGCATTGTGTGCACACTCTCGTATGCCACAAGCACATTATCAGTTATTAGACGACTCGGAACAAAAGCACTTAGTTCCTCACTGATAATCTCATCCATGATGCATCGCATCCGGTTTGTAATTGCCTTACTCACAATCTTATACAAGACAGAACATAAAGCGATTGGACGGTACTGAGAAATAGACTGGGGATGCTTTACCTTTGAAATTATGGTAATGGAGGTATCATTCAGTCCAGGGGCTAACTCCCCACCATTTAAGAAATCCAAAACTGCATTAGTAACTTCTCCACCAAGAAGGTCCCAGTGCTTTTGATAAAACCCCGCAGTGAACCCATCCAAACCGGGAGCTTTGAAGGAGCCATCTGGAAAAGCGCGGTTTTAACCTCCTCTGCAATGTAGGGTTTAGTAAGCTCCATGTTCATCGCATCTGAGATTTTGGCCGGAACATGAGCTAATAACTCGCTTGGATCATGAAAGCCGTCAGACTGGTATAGGTTCTGATAGAACTATTGTACTTCCTCCTTGTCCTCGCTCTCATCCACACAGACCGATCCATCAGATCGCCTAAGTCCCTGAATTTTGCTCATCCTTTGACGCTTCCTGGCTTGGGCCTGAAAATACTTGGTATTACGATCCCCTTCCCGTAGCCAAGGAACGCGAGACCTCTGCCGGTACCACACCTCTTCCAGATGCAGTGCCTCTTTTAGTTTCTTAATAGTACTTTGCTCCTCATCCGATGGGCCACGCCCAATGGACAGAGAACGGAGATCGTGCGTGTGCACGTCGTGCGTATGTGCACGTCCGTTGTAATTAGGCCCGAGTCTTATGGCTAGCTTTGTGTGAGTATAGTTGGCTCATGTGCCCATGTACAGATATATACCGTGTAAACTCCAGATGAATGAATACAGAGAGCACTGCACGAGTCTTCTCTTCCTTCTGTCGTTCCAACTCAACATGGTATCAGTTTTTTAGATCCCATCCTTCCGCTGCCTTCTCTCCTCCCTCGCCACCATGAGCTCTTCGTCCGACCTCTCCTCCGGCGCCTCAGACTCCGATGAGGAGTTCGGCGCCCCCGTGGCCATCCAGTCTCTTCCCACTGTCCAGATTCAGAGCCTCCGCATCCGTGATCATGTCATGGCCACTCTGGACTTCGAGAAAGAAAACTATGGCTTATGGCGGCGTGAGTTCCTCGCTGCTCTCGCCAAGTTTGGGCTCACCCATCACGTCGATGGCTCGCCGGCGCAGGCCTTCTCCGACTGGGCTCTCACCGACTTCGCCATCCTCTCGTGGTACAACGCCACGGTGACCGCCTTGACTCTGGAGATTGTCGCAGATCGCAAGGACACGGCGTACACGCTCTGGAGGTCCCTCCGCTCCCTCTTCCGCAACAATCGGGATGCGCGCATCACCTACCTCCTCAACGAGTTCCACGGCTTCATCCAGGGCGAGCTTTTCGTCATCGACTACACCTCCAAGCTCAAGCAAATGGCGGACACTCTTCGGGACCTTGGTCACCGCGTCAAGGACCAGGATCTCGTCCACAACGTCCTGCGCGGCCTCGACGATCGCTTCCAACACGCCGTGCCTCACATGACTAGCGGCCGTCTTCGCACCTTCGTCAAGTTGCGTGCCTTCCTCCAACTGGAGCAGCAGCGCCTCGCCCGACAGGCGCGCGTCGCCACCCGCTCCGCCCTGCTGGCGCAGGCCACCGCACTCTACGCCACCCGCCCGCCCGCGCCTGCCCCGACACCGACCCCCTCCTTCAACCTGGCGCTACTGGGCGCCCAGTCTGCAGGTGCTGGCCCCTCCGCTGGCTCCTCCGGGTCGCACTGCCGGAAGAAACGCAAGCAAAATCCGTCCCAGGGCATCGGCTCTTCCTACGGCGGGGGCGTGCCAGTCCCTGGTCACCACGGTGCCCCGAGCGGCTCGCGCCCTCCCACCATAGTTGCCGGGACCTTCCAGGGCATCCTCGGCGCGCGCCCCTCTGCTCCGGCGGCTCCGCACGTGCTCCAGGCGGCGGTGCGTCCTGCGGCCCCGCACTCACTCCAGCCGGCGGCGAGCCCTGCGCCGTCTCCTCAGTGGGACCAGGCTGCCCTGATCGCTGCCCTGCACCAGATGTCCGTGCAGCCGCCCTCCACTCCCGGCGGCGATTGGATCTTCGACAGCGGGGCATCGTCACACATGAGCTCGGGCGCTTGTATTCCTTTCTTCTCTCCCAATCCATCCTCTCCCTCATCCATCGTGGTAGGCGATGGCTCCACCCTCCCCATCATGGGTCTCGGTTCTGCTTCTCTTCCAACTCCCTCCCATACTCTCCCTCTCCTAGAAATCCTCATCTCCCCTTCTCTTATCAAAAACTTAGTTTCTGTTCGAGCTTTTACTCGCGATAATTCTGTTTCCGTTGAATTTGATCCCCATGGTTTTTCTATCAAGGATCTGGCTACCAAGGCGGTGCTTCTCCGATGTGACTCCACCGGCGACCTCTACACGTTCGTCCCTCCTCGTCACTGCCTCGCCACCACCGTCACGACCAGTCTATGGCACCAGCGTCTCGGGCACCCCGGCGTCGCCGTCCTCGCCAAGGCTTCTTCCTACTTCAAGTTCAGCAACAATAAAAACTCGACGCCCCACTGTGATGCTTGTCGCTTAGGCAAACACACTAGGCTCCCATTTGCTTCTTCTACTTCGCAAACAACTTTTCACTTTGAACTCTGTCATTGTGATTTGTGGACAAGTCCCGTCTTGAGTGTATCTGGTTATCAATACTATTTAGTTATTCTTGATGATTTTACTCATTATGTGTGGACCTTTCCCATTCGTCGCAAGTCCGAAGTTCATCGCCTCCTTGTTCTCTTTTATGCCTACGTCCAAACTCAATTCTCTCGCCCCATTCTCGCCTTTCAAACTGACAATGGCCAAGAGTTCGATAACCACGCCAACCGCACCCTTCTCGCCTCCCACGGCACCCTCCTCCGCCTCACATGCCCATACACTTCCCAACAAAATGGCAAGGTTGAGCGCATCCTTCGCACACTTAACGACGGAGTCCGCACCCTTCTTCTTCATGCCTCCATGCCACCGCGCTGGTGGGCTGAAGCCCTTGCTACCTCTTCATATCTCCTCAACCGGCGGCCATGCAAACCTCGACTCCTTACCACGCCGTTCGAGTTACTTTTCGGCCGCACACCTGAATTTTGCCATCTACGCGTCTTCGGATGGCTCTGCTACCCAAATCTCCTCGCCACGACAGCCCACAAGCTATCTCCCCGCTCTGTAGCCTGCGTTTTTCTTGGTTACCCCGATGACCGAAAGGGATATCGTTGTTATGATCCGATCTCACGACGTATTATTTTCTCACGACACGTTACGTTTGTAGAGACTGTCTTCCTGTTCAAAACGCTGTCTGGCACATCATCTATCTCCACCAATTCCTCCATCGATCCAAACCACCAGGATCACGCCGCGCCAACCACTCCTGCATGGGCGCCGCCCGAGCCCACTGCTACATGCTCGCCACCTGGCTCTCCCGGCCCATCCCCACCCAAACTACCCCACCCATGCAGCACATGCATCCACCCTCGCCCGTTGCACCTGGCTCTCCCGACCCACCCATCCCAACTCACGCATGCAGCCTACTCCTCCAGCCATCTCGCCCTCTGCACGTGGGACGCCTCCCACTCCGTCGAACTCACCATCCCCTACACCCACCTCGCCTGCTGCGGCTTCGTCCAACCCTTCAACTACCACTGCTCCGAACGTGCCGCCTGCCATGCATCCCCATCCGATGGTGACACGGGCACGACATGGCATTTTTCAGCCTAACCCGCACTACGCTAATATGCACGCCACCACCATCTCTCCGATTCCCTCCTCCGTCTGCGCTGCCCTGCAAGATCCAAATTGGCGCGCGGCAATGCAGGCAGAATACGATGCTCTTATAGCTAACTCCACGTGGACTCTTGTTCCCCGGCCACCTCACACTAACATCGTGTCCGGTAAGTGGGTTTTCCGCATCAAAACAAAAGCCGACGGCTCTCTGGACCGCTATAAAGCTCGTTGGGTTGTCTGCGGCTTCGCTCAACGCCCGGGCATCGATTTCGGGGAGACCTTATCTCCGGTGGTCAAACCGGCCACGATTCGCACCATGCTCACCTTGGCATGCTTGCGTGCCTGGCCTGTTCACCAGCTTGACGTGAAAAACGCCTTCCTTCACGGCGTCCTTGATGAGCAGGTCTACTGCTATCAGCCGGCCGGATTCGTCGACACCACTCGCCGTGATCATGTATATCGCCTCTCTAAGTCATTGTACGGCCTTAAGTAGGCCCCGCGGGCATGGTTCCACCGCTTCGCCACCTTCGACACCACTATTGGGTTTGCCGCGTCTCGCTCCGACACCTCGCTATTCATACTGCGGCGGGGCCATGATGCGGCCTACCTCCTGCTGCACGTCGACGACATCATCCTCGCCGCTTCATCGACGCCCCTCCTCCGCAGCATCGTTGATCAGCTCCAGCGCGAGTTCGCTATGACGGACTTAGGTGACCGACACTACTTCCTCGGCATCCGTGTTCATTGCACGCCACATGGTTTCTTCGCAGGCCCAGTACGCTGACGAGCTTCTTCAGCGGGCCGGCATGTCTCAGTGTCATCCTGCATCCACTCCTGTTGACACGTCGCCCAAGGTCGCTGCTGATGCCGGCTCTCCGGTGGCCGATCCGTCCGAATACAGAAGCCTTGCCGGTGGGCTTCAGTATCTCACCATGACGCGTCCTGACTTGGCTTACACGGTTCAGCAGGCATGTCTCCACATGCATGATCCTCGTGACTGCCATCTCGCCATCATCAAACGCATCCTGCATTATGTTCGCGGCACCTCCACCTATGGTCTTTTCATATCCTCTTCAGCATCCACAGACATTGTGGCATACTCTGATGCGGATTGGGCTGGCTGCCCCGACACTCGCCGCTCGACCTCGGGCTACTGCGTCTACCTCGGCAGCACACTCGTCAGTTGGTCCTCCAAGAGACAGACCACTGTCTCTCGTTCCAGCGCAGAGGCCGAGTATCGAGCCATGGCCAATGCCGTCGCTGACTGCGTTTGGTTGCGGCAACTCCTGGATGAGCTTGGTTGTTCTCTTCCGCATGCCACGGTTGTCTTTTGTGACAACATCTCGGCGGTGTACATGTCTACCAATCCCGTGCATCATCGGAGGACCAAGCACATCGAGCTGGACATTCACTTTGTCAGGAAGAAGGTGGCTCTCGGTGACTTCCGCATTGTACATGTTCCTACAACTCAACAACTAACAGACATCATGACCAAGGGCCTCCCAGTGGCAGCTTTTCAACCCTTCCGCTCCAGTCTATGCGTCTTGCTAGGCACCGACGACTCGACTGCGGCGGGGTGTTAAAGATCGTGTGTGTGCGCGTTGTGCGTACGAGCACGTCCGTTGTAATTAGGCCCGAGTCTTATGGCTAGCTTTGTGTGAGTATAGTTGGCCCATGTGCCCATGTACAGATATATATCGTGTAAACTCCAGATGAATGAATACAGAGAGCATTGCACGAGTCTTCTCTTCCTTCTGTCGTTCCAACTCAACAGAGGACTCCGTTCAAAATGGAAACAATATGAGAGTACAAGATAGACGGCGTGATGCTCCCATCTCATCTGCTTCCGGACACACCGCGTCATCAGCTAAGCGTCACCAAGAAATCATAAACTCAAAACAGTCGCTTTTAACCTGACAGATCGGGACGTATACTGATCCGAAATCAATGAGCCTGACTGGTGCAACACCATGTCTAAGGTTCATTATTGATTGTGTATATTTGTTCCAGAAATTAACTACGAGCCGTAGCACCGCAGCGGATGTACGATTGGACGCTCTAAACCTGCCGATGATGTCTTGTTTAATAATAACTCAATCCGTAAACCGTAAGCTTATGGTGTGCAGCCATTATTTTACTATTGTTTCCGGTTCAGGTTAGAGATAACAGAGATCGAACTTCACTCACATCAGCAGCCACAAAGAAAATGCGGCTGGAAAAAAAGTGGTTGAAGATTACGTTAGTTAGATAGAAGTGAAACCTCTATGCGGATTTAATGCAGATACCGCACAGTGGATTGAAAGTCGGTGGGCGACTGCTGGTATGGTTCTCAAAGTGCCACAAAAAAGAAGGTGCATGCGTATATACCCGACATAAACCACCCACATGTAATACCTGAACGCTGTATATATGGTGTCCGCTAAGAGCATTTTTAACCGACCCCTTATAATTTAGCCCCTGAAACATTGAGTCGGGAATTGTATAGGATGGTTTACATGTAGCCCGTTATTAAAAAAAAGATATTTTGCAAGTTTAAAAAATAAAAAATCATGTGAAAACTTGTGCGTATTCACAACAGATCTGTAAATTTTCATTAAAAATGTTTTGATTTGCAAGCTATGAAAAAAAATCTCAGGCCAACAAAAACATTTTTGGCCCATTTTTTATGTACATATTTGTCTTTCTTGTCTGCGCTACGTATGAAAGTTATTGTAATGCAAATTTTCTCAAATGTGTTATATGTGTATGTATAAATGTGGCAAATAAATCTTCTTAGTTCAAACATACAAGAAACAGAACAATCATTAGCATGGCACCGTCCATGCCATGATAACATAACCTAACTTGCCACAACACCTGCTGTTGTGTGGTTCTACATATAACCAAGCAAGTGTGTTGTTTTGATTTTTTGTAATTCCTTTTATATGGGCTAGAAATTATTATAATTTTAGAAGTTTCACACTCAAAAGACTACCTGAGGCCGAAAATGTCAAATGGAGGCCGAGTTTCATGGAGGTCTTAATTTTGAAATTTTCAAATTCATACTTTTACGTTCCACTTTCTTAAATAATACACATATACACATAGACATAATGTACATATGCGTAGATTTTCATGATGAAATACGTTAAAATGAGAGCCACATAAAAAATAATTCTGCACTTTTGCTTAATATTATGTTTTCAGAATGTTTTTAAATTAAAAAAAATAGAATTTTGAAATTTAAAATTAAGGTATCCACGAAGCTCGACCTTCAAAACGCCCTACTCATCTGAGGCAAACAACTACAACAACTTTACACACGGCGAAAAAAACCAAAGAACAAATTCGTTCTGGTGAATGTGGAAATATCTACTCTACTTAGCTATTTAGATCCTAGCACATTAGGTGTGGCCCCGCACTACTGTGTTTTAGGTTGCACGTTTGGCCGAGGTGGCCCTGACAGAGACGGGGCGGCCATAAAGGTGACCGGTGAACGAAGACTCTGCGTTCGCTGGCGAAGATTTAGATAAAAAAGGGATTAGGACAGAGGTGGAGAGAGACGTGTAGGACGGAGATTCGTGCAGAGATGATTGGTCCATTCCCA
This sequence comes from Triticum dicoccoides, assembly GCF_002162155.2. Lineage (NCBI taxonomy): Eukaryota > Viridiplantae > Streptophyta > Magnoliopsida > Poales > Poaceae > Triticum > Triticum dicoccoides. Next base: position 176,268,331 of record NC_041392.1, read on the forward strand.
GTCGATGACCTGTCTCGCTTGGACATGTACAGAGACGTGGGATCCTGGAGATGGCATCCGCAGGAATCTGCACTGCAGCGACATCTCTCGTGAAAAGTGAAGTTCCGATCGAGAAAACAAAGGGTAGAGCTGCAGCAGCCCGCCGCGTGACATTCACCGAATGCACCGCGGCTTTCCGAAGTCGCGAAAGGCTTTTTCAGTCTGAGGGGCCGAAATCCAGAAAGCAGTTGTACTTGCTTAAGATTTCTCAAAAAAAATAGTTGTACTTGCATAAGGAAATAGGTTAGGCGGCAACGTGCTATTAAAATTGACCTCCACGACATCTATATATAGAACAAGAACATGTTGATAGAATGTGTTATCTTTTCAGTGATGTCTAAACTGTCTATGTGATTATTGAAGCTTATTTCGAAAACATGTGACTTCTAAGGGATGATAATTTTAGCACCATGGAGAAAAAGATTATCCGTTTAAGCGATGTCACTGCTAATTAAGAGATGATATGTTTAGTACCATGGAAAAAAAGTTATCCAATATAAGCGACAGCATCAACGATCGGCCTACTAAGAGATGATACTAGGTACTCCCCCCCTAAAGAACTAAAGTAGTGATCTAAACGCTTTTATATTTCTTTACAAAGTGAGTATAATATAGGGAAAAAAATCTCATGTTAAATTAGAGCATCGAACAACTGACTTGGTGATTCACAAAAAAAAACTGACTTGGTGTAGGGCTGAAGAACTTTTGATGCAGTGAAAAACAAGGGCGGTGCAGTAACAGCTGCACAAAAATGCGTTGTAGACTCCTTGTAGGTTTCCGGTGCAAGTTCTCGCGAAGATAAAGATATGCATATATCACTTACACTTAAACTCTCGAAATAGGCTCTCACCCACTTTATATATAAAGCAACTAATCAAAGTACACGGCCGAAGGATACAATATGATGGGAAGGCCCGCTTACAAAGCAGATCGAAAGATACAACAAGAACGTAGAACAAGCCTAACACTAACAAGAACGTAGAACAAGCCTAACACATTGCCGAGGCCCGACCGAAGACTCCTAAGCTCCATGACAACGCCCCTAGAAGGGTGATGGTGCAAAGCGTCGCCGCTGTCGAGTCTGAACACAGACAAAGGTTTTCACCTGAAGCCCTCGCAGAAGGACAAGATCTACAACGACGTCTTCAAGAAGCAAGCGGCGCCTACGGGCGTCGCCGTCGTCAGAAACGCAAAGTTTTCACTCGGACACTCACCTACACCACCAAGAGGAGTCCCGGCCACCACCTCAACAAGGGCCAACTTGTCCACCCCAGATCTGGGCACTGCTAGCGCAGACCTCCCACCACTACACCCCTTGTCACCCACACGACCAAGAGATGGAGCCACCACCACCACGAAGCCTGGCGGAAAGCCAACCGTGAAGCCCGCCGTCAAGAACCGGTGCCCCAGCATCCAGGACCCTAGGCACAATCGGCCATCCACGTCACGACCACCCAGCCAAACTAGTAGGAGGGAAAGGGGCCTCCTTTCACTCCTAGCCCGGCATCAGCCACCGGGTCTGAGTCGGCACCTCCACTGTAGGAAGTGCCCACACTTGTGCCCCCAGCTGGTCCTGGTGGACCCGGGGATGGATACAACCCAGTGACTACCGATGGACCCGACAAGCACACTTGAATGCCGCCATGTCTGTGGCCACCAGCGCCAATCCGTACGATGGCACAACAGTGCCCGGAGAGCCAACCTCAGACCGACGTCACAAACATGCACCAAGCAAGAAGGGCAAAACGGAAGGCATCCAACGCAGACCAAGTCAACCCCATACCTGCACACTGTCGGACATCGTCCACCACCACAATCCAGATCCGCTCTACCCGCCAAAGACGCCACAATCCGGATCCACTGCCGCCAGCCGAAGCAGTCGTGCCACCCTATCGCCTTCAACAAGCACCTCCCAGACCACCGCTGACCTCACTTACCCAGAGCGTCAGCTCCGACCTGCCTGGGGCCCAAATCCGGCCCGCCAAGCATAGACCCTAGGTCATAGCAACCCCTGACATACAAGCGTCGCCGGCATGAACCTAGGAGAAGGGAGGCCACCACCTGCACCCCATTGTCAAGCGCTAGTCGCCATGCCACGACCATGCTAACGACCAATGCCACCACCACAAGTTGCCCCATCGAGGCCACCAACCCGAAGCCAGGGGAAGCCCCAATCGGAGGCAGCAGTTGCCACCGAAGGAGGAGCCCCAGCCAGGGCCAGACATCGCCGGCAGAGGGAAGCCCTACGCCACCCGTGATGCCGACGGCCAGATCTGGCCGTGCTAGATCGAACCCCCATGGTAGCCACGGGCGGGCCTCGCGTATCCCACCACGCCCCTCCCAGGTGCAGTCGCGTCCGCATAGTATTTGAAGTATTTGAAGGAAATATGCCCTAGAGGCAATAATAAAGTTGTTATTTATATTTCCTTATATCATGATAAATGTTTATTATTCATGCTAAAATTGTATTAACCGGAAACATAGTAGATGTGTGAATACATAGACAAACAGAGTGTCACTAGTATGCCTCTACTTGACTAGCTCGTTGAATCAATGATGATTATGTTTCCTAACCATAGACATGAGTTGTCATTTGATTAACGGGATCACATCATTAGAGAATGATGTGATTGACTTGACCCATCCGTTAGCTTAGCACGATTATCGTTTAGTTTATTGCTATTGCTTTCTCCATAACTTATACATGTTCCTATGACTATGAGATCATGCAACTCCCGAATACTGGAGGAACACTTAGTGTGCTATCAAACGTCACAACGTAACTGGGTGACTATAAAGATGCTCTACAGGTGTCTCCGATGGTGTTTGTTGAGTTGACATAGATTGAGATTAGGATTTGTCACTCCGAGTATCGGAGAGGTATCTCTAGGCCCTCTCGGTAATGCACATCACTATAAGCCTTGCAAGCAATGTGACTAATGAGTTAGTTGCGGGATGATGCATTACAGAATGAGTAAAGAGACTTGCCGGTAACGAGATTGAACTAGGTATTGAGATACCGACGATCGAATCTCGGGCAAGTAACATACCATGACAAAGGGAACAACGTATATCATTATGCGGTTTAACCGATAAAGATCTTCGTAGAATATGTGGGAGCCAATATGAACATCCAGGTTCCGCTATTGGTTATTGACCAGAGATGTGTCTCGGTCATGTCTACATAGTTCTCAAACCCGTAGGGTCCGCACGCTTAACGTTCGGTGACGATCGATATTATGAGTTTATGTGTTTTGATGTACCGAAGGTAGTTCGAAGTCCTGGATGTGATCACAGACATGACGAGGAGTCTCGAAATGGTCGAGACATAAAGATTGATATATTGGATGACTATATTCGGACACCGGGTGAGTTCCTGGGGTCACCGGATAATTATCGAAGTGCCCGGGGGTTATTGGAAACCCCGTGGGGACTAATGGGCCAACATGGGCCTTAGTGGAGAGAGAGGGCCGGCCAAGGCAGGGCCGCACGCCCCTCCCCCTCCAGTACGAATTGGACTAGGGAAGGGGGCGGCGCCCCCCTTTCCTTCTCTTCTCGCCCTCTCCTTCCTTCCCCCCTTCCTCCTCCTAGTAGGACTAGGAAAGGGGAGTCCTACTCCTACTAGGAGGAGGACTCCTCCTCTCCTGGCGCGCCTCTAGGGCCGGCCAGCCTCCCCCTTGATCCTTTATATACGGGGGCAGGGGGCACCCTAGAACACACAAGTTGATCATTGATCCCTTAGCCGTGTGCGGTGCCCCCCTCCACCATAATCCACCTCAGTCATATCATCGTAATGCTTAGGCAAAGCCCTGCGCCGGTAGCTTCATCATCACCGTCATCACGCCGTCGTACTGACGAAGCTCTCCCTCGACACTCAGCTCGATCGAGAGTTCGTGGGACGTCACCGAGCTGAACGTGTGCAGATCGCGGAGCTGCCGTACTTTCGGTACTAGGATCGGACGGATCGTGAAGACGTATGACTACATCGACCGCGTTGTCATAACGCTTCCACTTATGGTCTATGAGGGTACGTGGACAACACTCTTCCCCTCTCATTGCCATGCATCACCATGATAGATCTTGCGTGTGCGTAGGATTTTTTTTGAAATTACTGCATTCCCCTACAGTGGCATCCGAGCCAGGTCTATGCGTAGATGTTATATGCACGAGTAGCACAAAGGAGCTGTGGGCGTGGGTATATACATATTCCTTGTCGTCACTAGTTGATTCTTGATTCGGCGGTATTGTTGGATGAAGCGGCCCAGACCGACATTACGCGTACGCTTACGCGAGACTGGTTCTACCGACGTGCTTCGCACACAGGTGGCTGGTGGGTGTCAGTTTCTCCAACTTTAGTTGAATAGGATTCAATGAACAGGGTTCTTTCTGAAGATCAAAAAGCAATCACTATACCGCGTTGTGGTTTATGATGCATAGGTAAGAATGGTTCTTGCTCAGGCCGTAGCAGCCACGTAAACTTGCAACAACAAAGTAGAGGACATCTAACTTGTTTTTGCAGGGCATGTTGTGATGTGATATGGTCAAGACGTGATGAGATATAAATTGTTGTATGAGATGATCATGTTTTGTTAAAGTTATCGACAACTGGCATGAGCCTTATGGTTGTCTCTTTATTGCATAAGATGCAAGCGCCATACAATTGCTTTACTTTATCGCTATGCGATAGCAATAGTTGCAAAAGAAATAGTTGGCGAGACGACCATGTGACGACACGTTGATAGAGATCAAGATGATGGAGATCATGGTGTCATGCCGGTGACGATGAAGATCATGAAGGTGCTTTGGAGATGGAGATCAAAGGCACAAGATGATGATGGCCATATCATATCACTTATATTGATTGCATCTGATGTTTATCCTTTATGCATCTTATTTTGCTTAGTTCGGCGGTAGCATTATAAGATGATCTCTCACTAAATTTCAAGGTATAAGTGTTCTCCCTGAGTATGCACCATTGCTACAGTTCGTTGTGCCGAGACACCACGTGATGATCAGGTGTGATAAGCTCTACGTTCACATACAACGGGTGCAAGCTAGTTTTGCACACGCAGAATACTCGGCTTAAACTTGACGAGCCTAGCATATGCAGATATGGCTCCGGAACACTGAGATTGAAAGGTCGAGCGTGAATCATATAGTAGATATGATCAACACAGTGATATTCACCATTGAAAACTACTCCATCTCACGCAAAGTTTTCACTCGGACACTCACCTACACCACCAAGAGGAGTCCCGGCCACCACCTCAACAAGGGCCAACTTGTCCACCCCAGATCTGGGCACTGCTAGCGCAGACCTCCCACCACTACACCCCTTGTCACCCACACGACCAAGAGATGGAGCCACCACCACCACGAAGCCTGGCGGAAAGCCAACCGTGAAGCCCACCGTCAAGAACCGGTGCCCCAGCATCCAGGACCCTAGGCACAATCGGCCATCCACATCACGACCACCCAGCCAAACTAGTAGGAGGGAAAGGGGCCTCCTTTCACTCCTAGCCCGGCATCAGCCACCGGGTCTAAGTCGGCACCTCCACTGTAGGAAATGCCCACACTTGTGTCCCCAACTGGTCCTGGTGGACCCGGGGATGGATACAACCCAGTGACTACCGATGGACCCGACAAGCACACTTGAATGCCGCCATGTCTGTGGCCACCAGCGCCAATCCGTACGATGGCACAACAGTGCCTGGAGAGCCAACCTCGGACCGACGTCACAAACATGCACCAAGCAAGAAGGGCAAAACGGAAGGCATCCAACGCAGACCAAGTCAACCCCATACCTGCACACTGTCGGACATCGTCCACCACCACAATCCAGATCCGCTCTACCCGCCAAAGACGCCACAATCCGGATCCACTGCTGCCAGCCGAAGCAGCCGCGCCACCCCATCACCTTCAACAAGCACCTCCCAGACCACCGCTGACCTCACTTACCCAGAGCGTCAGCTCCGACCTGCCTGGGACCCAAATCCGGCCCGCCAAACATAGACCCTAGGTCATAGCAACCCCTGACATACAAGCGTCGCCGGCATGAACCTAGGAGAAGGGAGGCCACCACCTGCACCCCATTGTCAAGCGCTAGTCGCCGTGCCACGACCACGCTAACGACCAATGCCACCACCACAAGTTGCCCCCATCGAGGCCACCAACCCGGAGCCAGGGGAAGCCCCAATCGGAGGCAGCAGTTGCCACCGAAGGAGGAGCCCCAGCCAGGGCCAGACATCACCGGCAGAGGGAAGCCCTACGCCACCCGTGACGCCGACGGCCAGATCTGGCCGTGCTAGATCAAACCCCCATGGTAGCCACGGGCGGGCCTCGCGTATCCCACCACGCCCCTCCCAGGTGCAGTCGCGTCCGCACAGCACATACGAGCTCCCCTTGCTGCCACCCGTCGCCGTGCCGTCGTGCTCTGCCGTCAGCACACG
>NC_041392.1:176275118-176283360 GCF_002162155.2 Triticum dicoccoides
AAGGCAGGCCAGGCTTCGCCTAGCGACGGCAAGGATGAAGGAAGAGGTAGGGGAGCGGGGACGACCGAGGATGGGGGCTCTCTAGCCGCCGCTCGTAGGAGCGATCGGGGCAAGAGGATAAGGCTCCCTTTTCTCAGTTACACTTAAACTCCTATCAGTGCACGCTGAAAAAAGGACTCGGGAGAGTAAAAAGGAAGGACTTGGCAAGATTCAATGATATGTTTTATAGTCCGCATGCTCCTCAGCTAGGCTGTGCGGATGTAGTTTTTGCCCATTTAGATTGCACGAAAGTCTTGGCCTGCATGGAGGGCCCCGCCCGCACCTCCCCCCCTCTCTCTCTCCTGAGCTGCTGACATGCAGGCCCTGCACGTCAAGGTCATCCTCCACCTCTCGCCTGCAACCGTCGCCAATGTTCACGCACCCGACGCACACCCGCACCCATGATCTCCCACTCGCGCACTCTGGCCACGCCAGGACTCATGGCCATGTCCAGTAAATAGCCCCCGGCCCCCTCTACCTCCGCTCCACATCCTCGGCGGGCTACTCCGCCTCGAGCTCGCCAATGCCGCACTGACCTCGCTCGTCGTCGGTCGATTCTAGCCACCACGAGCCACAACTCAACCATCCACCACCACAAATCGAACCACTGCACGCCAGTGAACCCCGTAGAAATCATCATTGTGCCCAAAACCCACTAGAACTTCGACTTCATAGGCAACCGAAAGCTCGTCGCCGCCGCGAGCTCAACTCCGGCGACCACTGTAAGTTTTTTGCCCCAAGACCATGTCCATCATCTCCATTTCGTTCATGTGGATCTACTGGTCCCATCCATTTGTCCACATGCGCACTAAAACATCATGCGCATCCACACCCGACGACCTCCGCCCTCTGCAGAACTCTGACGAGCTCATCCTGCTCGTCATCGTCATCCCCAGCCCCGGCCAGGACCACCAGCGACTTCTCCGTGCCCGTCCGCGTCCAACCAGGCCCTTCCTGATGCCAAATGACCACCGAAGCTCCACTTCCGACAAGGTCCAAATGCAGTGCCACCGTCCCCGACTTTTCCTGCGAGATTCCGGCGAAGAACTCTGATGAGCCACCGAAACCCTATCCCACATGTAATCTCGGTCGTTCATATTGATCCAATGATGCACATAGATCACTTAAACCTGAATCGGTACTCGCCAATCAGAGCACAACACATCATAGCCTTACCCAAAACATTATCCACCCAATTTTCTGTTAAAAGAAATTAATTGGCACTTTTATAGAAAACCCTGTGGAACTTCAAACACTCGCAACTTTTTATGTGTCAATCCAAATTGAGTGATTCTTTTTGTAGAATGACCCTTATGAAATGCACTTTCACCTAGGAAAATAAAATTTTGAGTTTGAATAGTTTAAAATTTTAATTCAAACAGAATGATTTGAATTTGAATAAGGCATAACTTGCAAATTAAAAATCAAAATAAATTGGTTCTTTTTGTAGATTGAACCTAGTGAGTTGTAGTTCATATTAGCTACTTTAGTCTAATTTAAAAATAAAATAAAAATTTGAATATTGTTTAACATTAGCTATCCAAGATCCATAGACCTTGACTTCATTATTGAGATTCTATCTGATTGGATCTGACAACCACAACTTAACATCACATACGTACTCCTTATGAGATTAACGACCACTATGTTGTTTTCCAATCTCTTATGAGTTAACCTGGCACATGATCTAACAGCACGATGACACTGACACCATGCACAACACTTACTGTATGTTTGTTTGTATTGTATGGTTATTTATGACTGCTCTTTACTTACGACAAATCATATGGAGAGCAAAGAGTAACTGATAAAGATTGTGAGATTGAAGTATTTGAAGGAAATATGCCCTAGAGGCAATAATAAAGTTGTTATTTATATTTCCTTATATCATGATAAATGTTTATTATTCATGCTAAAATTGTATTAACCGGAAACATAGTAGATGTGTGAATACATAGACAAACAGAGTGTCACTAGTATGCCTCTACTTGACTAGCTCGTTGAATCAATGATGATTATGTTTCCTAACCATAGACATGAGTTGTCATTTGATTAACAGGATCACATCATTAGAGAATGATGTGATTGGCTTGACCCATCCATTAGCTTAGCACGATTATCGTTTAGTTTGTTGCTATTGCTTTCTCCATAACTTATACATGTTCCTATGACTATGAGATCATGCAACTCCCGAATACTGGAGGAACACTTAGTGTGCTGTCAAACGTCACAACGTAACTGGATGACTATAAAGATGCTCTACAGGTGTCTCCGATGGTGTTTGTTGAGTTGACATAGATCGAGATTAGGATTTGTCACTCCGAGTATCGGAGAGGTATCTCTAGGCCCTCTCGGTAATGCACATCACTATAAGCCTTGCAAGCAATGTGACTAATGAGTTAGTTGCGGGATGATGCATTACAGAATGAGTAAAGAGACTTGCCGGTAACGAGATTGAACTAGGTATTGAGATACCGACGATCGAATCTCGGGCAAGTAACATACCATGACAAAGGGAACAACGTATATCATTATGCGGTTTAACCGATAAAGATCTTCGTAGAATATGTGGGAGCCAATATGAACATCCAGGTTCCGCTATTGGTTATTGACCAGAGATGTGTCTCGGTCATGTCTACATAGTTCTCGAACCCGTAGGGTCCGCACGCTTAACGTTCGGTGACGATCGGTATTATGAGTTTATGTGTTTTGATGTACCGAAGGTAGTTCGATGTCCTGGATGTGATCACAGACATGACGAGGAGTCTCGAAATGGTCGAGACATAAAGATTGATATATTGGATGACTATATTCGGACACCGGATGAGTTCCTGGGGTCACCGGATAATTATCGAAGTGCCCGGGGGTTATTGGAACCCCCGTGGGGACTAATGGGCCAACATGGGCCTTAGTGGAGAGAGAGGGCCGGCCAAGGCAGGGCCGCGCACCCCTCCCCCTCCAGTATGTATTGGACTAGGGAAGGGGGCGGCGCCCCCCTTTCCTTCTCTTCTCTCCCTCTCCTTCCTTCCCCCCTTCCTCCTCCTAGTAGGACTAGGAAAGGGGAGTCCTACTCCTACTAGGAGGAGGACTCCTCCTCTCCTGGCGTGCCTCTAGGGCCGGCCAGCCTCCCCCTTGATCCTTTATATACGGGGGCAGGGGCCACCCTAGAACACACAAGTTGATCATTGATCCCTTAGCCGTGTGCGGTGCCCCCCTCCACCATAATCCACCTCAGTCATATCATCGTAATGCTTAGGCAAAGCCCTGCGCCGGTAGCTTCATCATCACCGTCATCACGCCGTCATGCTGACGAAGCTCTCCCTCGACACTCAGCTCGATCGAGAGTTCGTGGGACGTCACCGAGCTGAACGTGTGCAGATCGCGGAGCTGCCGTACTTTCGGTACTAGGATCGGACGGATCGTGAAGACGTATGACTACATCGACCGCGTTGTCATAACGCTTCCGCTTATGGTCTACAGGGTACGTGGACAACACTCTTCCCCTCTCGTTGCCATGCATCACCATGATAGATCTTGCGTGTGCGTAGGATTTTTTTTGAAATTACTGCATTCCCCTACAGTGGCATCCGAGCCAGGTCTATGCGTAGATGTTATATGCACGAGTAGAACACAAAGGAGCTATGGGCGTGGGTATATACATATTCCTTGTCATCACTGTTGATTCTTGATTCGGCGGTATTGTTGGATGAAGCGGCCCAGACCGACATTACGCGTACGCTTACGCGAGACTGGTTCTACCGACGTGCTTCGCACATAGGTGGCTGGTGGGTGTCAGTTTCTCCAACTTTAGTTGAATAGGATTCAATGAACAGGGTTCTTTCTGAAGATCAAAAAGCAATCACTATACCGCGTTGTGGTTTATGATGCATAGGTAAGAACAGTTCTTGCTCAGCCCGTAGCAGCCACGTAAACTTGCAACAACAAAGTAGAGGACATCTAACTTGTTTTTGCAGGGCATGTTGTGATGTGATATGGTCAAGACGTGATGAGATATAAATTGTTGTATGAGATGATCATGTTTTGTTAAAGTTATCGACAACTGGCATGAGCCTTATGGTTGTCTCTTTATTGCATAAGATGCAAGCGCCATACAATTGCTTTACTTTATCGCTATGCGATAGCAATAGTTGCAAAAGAAATAGTTGGCGAGACGACCATGTGACGACACGTTGATAGAGATCAAGATGATGGAGATCATGGTGTCATGCCGGTGACGATGAAGATCATGAAGGTGCTTTGGAGATGGAGATCAAAGGCACAAGATGATGATGGCCATATCATATCACTTATATTGATTGCATCTGATGTTTATCCTTTATGCATCTTATTTTGCTTAGTTCGGCGGTAGCATTATAAGATGATCTCTCACTAAATTTCAAGGTATAAGTGTTCTCCCTGAGTATGCACCATTGCTACAGTTCGTTGTGCCGAGACACCACGTGATGATCAGGTGTGATAAGCTCTACGTTCACATACAACGGGTGCAAGCTAGTTTTGCACACGCAGAATACTCGGCTTAAACTTGACGAGCCTAGCATATGCAGATATGGCTCCGGAACACTGAGATTGAAAGGTCGAGCATGAATCATATAGTAGATATGATCAACATAGTGATGTTCACCATTGAAAACTACTCCATCTCACGTGATGATCGGACTTGGTTTAGTTGATATGGATCACGTGATCACTTAGATGATTAGAGAGATGTCTATCTAAGTGGGAGTTCTTAAGTAATTTGATTAATTGAACTTTAATTTATCATGAACTTAGTACCTGATAGTATTTTGCATGTCTATGCTGTTGTAGATAGATGGCCCGTGCTGTTGTTCCGTTGAATTTTAATGCGCTCCTAGAGAAAGCTAAGTTGAAAAATGATGGTAGCAACTACACGGACTGGGTCCGTAACTTGAGGATTATCCTCATTGCTGCACAGAAGAATTACGTGCTGGAAGCACCGCTAGGTGAAAACGCCAGATGTTATGAACACCTGGCAGAGCAAAGCTGATGACTACTCGATAGTTCAGTGTGCCATGCTTTACGGCTTAGAACCGGGACTTCAACGACGTTTTGAACGTCATGGAGCATATGAGATGTTCCAGGATTTGAAGTTAATATTTCAAGCAAATGCCCGGATTGAGAGATATGAAGTCTCTTATAAGTTCTACAGCTGCAAAATGAAGGAGAATAGTTCTGTCAGTGAACATATAATCAGAATGTCTGGGTACCACAACCACTTGACTCAGCTGGGAGTTAATCTTCCTGATGATAGTGTCATTGACAGAGTTCTTCAATCACTGCCACCAAGCTACAAGAGCTTCGTGATGAACTATAATATGCAAGGGATGGATAAGACGATTCCTGAGCTCTTCGCAATGCTAAAGGCTGTGGAGGTAGAAATCAAGAAGGAGCATCAAGTGTCGATGGTCAACAAGACTACTACTTTCGAGAAAAAAGGTAAAGGGAAGAAGGGGAACTTCAAGAAGAACAGCAAGCCAGTTGCTGCTCAAGTGAAGAAACCCAAGTCTAGACCTAAGCCTGAGACTGAGTGCTTTTACTACAAAGGGACTGGTCACTGGAAGCGAAACTGCCCCAAGTATTTGGCGGAGAAGAAGGATGGCAAAGTGAAAGGTATATTTGATATACATGTTATTGATGTGTACCTTACTAATGCTCATAGTAGTGCCTGGGTATTTGATACTGGTTCAGTTTCTAACATTTGCAACTCGAAACAGGGGCTATGGATTAAGCGAAGATTGGCTAAGGACGAGGTGATGATGCGCGTGGGAAATGGTTCCAAAGTCGATGTGATGGCCGTAGACACGCTACCTCTACATCTACCTTCGGGATTAGTTTTAGACCTAAATAATTGTTATTTGGTGCCAGCGTTGAGCATGAACATTATATCTGGATCTTATTTGATGCGAGAAGGTTATTCATTTAAATCAGAGAATAATGGTTGTTCTATTTATATGAGTAATATCTTTTATGGTCATGCACCCTTGATGAGTGGTCTATTTTTACTAAATCTTGATAGTAGTGATACACATGTTCATAGTATTGAATCCAAAAGATGTAGGGTTGATAATGATATGCAACTTATTTCTGGCACTGCCGTTTGGGTCATATTGGTGTAAAGCGCATGAAGAAACTCCATTCTAATGGACTTCTGGAATCACTTGATTATGAATCACTTGGTACTTGTGAACCATGCCTCATGGGCAAGATGACTAAAACTCCGTTCTCCGGAGCAATGGAGACATCAACAGAGTTATTGGAAATCATACATACTGATGTATGTGGTACAATGAACATTGAGGCTCGCGGCGGATATCATTATTTTCTCACCTTCACAGATGATTTGAGCAGATATGGGTATATCTACTTAATGAAACATAAGTCTGAAACATTTGAAAAGTTCAAAGAATTTCAGAGTGAAGTGGAAAATCATCGTAACAAGAAAATAAAGTTTCTACGATCTGATCGTGGAGGAGAATATTTGAGATACGAGTTTGGTCTTTATTTGAAACAATGCAGAATAGTTTCGCTACTCACGCCACCCGGAACACCACAGCGTAATGGTGTGTCCGAACGTCGTAATCGTAGTTTACTAGATATGGTGCGATCTATGATGCCTCTTACTGATTTACCGCTATCATTTTGGGGTTATGCTTTAGAGACAGCTACATTCACGTTAAATAGGGCACCATCTAAATCCGTTGAGAAGACACCTTATGAACTGTGGTTTGGCAAGAAACCCAAGTTGTTGTTTCTTAAAGTTTGAGGTTGTGATGCTTATGTGAAAAAGCTTCAACCTGGTAAGCTCAAACCCAAATCGGAGAAATGTGTCTTCATAGGATACCCAAAAGAGACTGTTGGGTACACCTTCTATCACAGATCTGAAGGCAAGATATTTGTTGCTAAGAATGGATCCTTTCTAGAGAAGGAGTTTCTATCGAAAGAAGTGAGTTGGAGGAAAGTAGAACTTGATGAGGTAATTGTATCTTCTCCCTTATTGGAAAGTAGTTCATCACTGAAATCAGTTCCAGTAATTCTTACACCAATAAGTGAGGAAGCTAATGATGTTGATCATGAAGCTTCTGATCAAGTTACTACCGAACCTCGTAGGTAAACCAGAGTAAGATCCGCACCAGAGTGGTACGGTAATCCTGTTCTGGAGGTCATGTTACTTGACCATGATGAACCTACGAACTATGAGGAAGCGATGATGAGCCCAGATTCCGCAAAATGGCTTGAGGCCATGAAATCTTAGATGGGATCCATGTATGAGAACAAAGTGTGGACTTTGGTTGACTTGCCCATTGATCGGCAAGCCATAAAGAATAAATGGATCTTGAAGAACAAGACTGATGCTGACGGTAATGTTACTGTCTACAAAGCTCGACTTGTTGCGAAAGGTTTTTGACAAGTTCAAGGAGTTGACTACGATGAGACCTTCTCACCCGTAGCGATGCTTAAGTACGTCTAAATCATGTTAGCAATTGCCGCATTTTTTGATTATGAAATTTGGCAAATGGATATCAAAATTGCATTGTAACATCCCAAATTTTCTCAATTTGGAATGTTATACATAGTCATCCATGCATATCATATTTTATTGCATTTCCCGTTCCGCAAATCCTCGAAATCCTAAGCAACTCAAGGACCCACGGAGAGAGTTGGGGATTTTCCCAGGTTTTCATATTTGATTTTTATCAAATAATGAAACGAGGATTTTGATTTTAATTATTTTTCTCTCCAAAAAATATTTCTTATCAAAATAAGGGAGAGGAGATAATATGACTTCTCCAAAATAATTGAAATATTGGAGGAAAAATGTTAAAATCATTTATTTGTTTTTTCTTGATTTTATTTGCATTAGAAAAATTGCACGTTTTCAAAGTTGCATTTTAGGGCCAAGAAAATGTTCATCTTGTTCTAAATATTTTATTTAGACAGTGAAAATTTGTTTTGGCATTTTTAGATTTTTATTTATTTTTCTAGGATTTTATTTCTGTCGGCGAAATTATTTTAAAAAAAAGAGGTTCCCGCGCCGGACTAGGCCTAAGGCCCAGCCGAGCCAGGTCGGCCCGCAGCCGCCGCCGCCTCCCCGCGCGCGCGCCGCCCCGCCGCCGATCGGACCCGGAGTCGGAGCCGGACTCCGCCTCGCCACCGCTTGCCCCCT
>NC_041392.1:176283938-176300070 GCF_002162155.2 Triticum dicoccoides
GCGCCGCCTCGCCGCCAACCGCGCTAGCCGCCGCCGCCAAGCCCCGCCGCCCCGCGAGCCGCCGCCCCGCCCCGCAGCCGCCTTGCCGGAGGTATCCCCCGGATCCGAGCCGTCGGTTTTTTTAAACCATTCATTTTTTTTCGAATCCCTAGATTCATTTTTTTCTCGGTTCGCCATTTTTTTGGTTCTTCTAGTTAGCGGACGCTCGTCCATACGTTCGTTTAACGAACGGTTTTCGCCCGTTAGTTATAGCTAACGAACGCTCGTTCGTTAGTCTGTTCGTCAGTTTTCTTTTTATCAGATTTATTCCGCGATTTTCTGATCGCGATTTCTGATCCAATCTTAGTTTCTGTTTATCTTTTCGCTCGTTTATCGGAATTAGGCGATTCAAGCGCCTAGAGTTTCGTCTCGAAACCCTCTTTCTGTTTAACCAACTCAAATAAGCTTTTGCTACTGTAAAATTTGACCTAGGTTCAGATTAGTAAACGAAGCTTCTTTCTTTCGCCGTTTGAGTTTCGTTGCTCCGTTTGATTTGATTCTTTTTGCGAACCAGAGTTCTTAAGTCGAACTTTCTGGTTAGCAACTCTCTTATTTGAGTTTTGCTTGTGCATTGTTGCTTGTTACTTATGTATGCTATTGTTTGCTTGCGATAGAATTCCCGGAGTGCGAAGCGTGTTACTACGAGTCTCTAGGATTCGCAGATCGTCAGCAAGGCAAGTAACACATTGATCATACTCTTTTCATACCCAGTTTTGATGCATTAGTTCCAAGCCTCAAACATTCCATGATTAGGATGTCATTAACATGTGGGATGGGAAGTAGTTATTAAGGTAGAACCTATTTCCCTGTTATATTCAAACCCTTGGGAGTTACTTCTACGTTTGCTTATATTATATTGCTATGCTCGTAGACGTGGGTTGGGTGTGAGTGAAATCCATGACACATGTGAGTTGTTAATTAATGGTTCAACTTAAGGTGGCAACTTAAATTAACATCTGGGTGGATTGAGGCACCTGGAGTACCTAGTGTTGCCTGTATTTTTGGAAATCCCGGAGTAACCGTGTGATCTTCCTATGGACCGCCACCCAGGCTCAAAGGGAACTGAGATGATTCATGCTAGAAACTTCCGTGTGCAGCCACAAGCTATTATGGGCTCTAGCATAGTTGAGTAAGTCACGTGAAGCTCTTGAAGAGGCACATCAACAGGTAGTGGGATGTAGGTTTGGTATGGTCTGTCCGGAGTAAAGAGTTAATGTTTCTAAAAGACTATGTCTCGGTCATCCATTTCTCAAACACCATGTAGTGCGAGAAATTCAACGGAGGCGATCGAGTCTTGTGGGGAAAAGTGCGCAAACCTCTGTAGAGTGTACAATCTAATCATGGTTAGTCGTGTCCCCGGTTATGGACAATCCTTGAGTATCTAGTAATTGGGTTATCACATGTATCTCATCATGTTTAATTAATACTGTTGGGTTGTTAATCACTTTAATTAGGATTGAGATGGAGGAACCTTCTCAATGTTGTTCAACCACCATGATAGTTAAATTAAAATCTATTCCTTTGTTGTAGGAAAAAATTGGCTTTTCGCAAAAACTATAACCATAGAGCTTTCCACCAGCCAAATATGCATATAGTGATAGCATTATTCTATTCTTGCTCTACTGTGTTATATTGCCAGCATATTCCATGTGCTGGCCCATTTTTGGGGTGCAACGTATTATGTTGCAGACTTTTCAGACGAGGAGTAAGGTTCGTTAGGTCGTTGCCGTGCAGCTCAGCTATGCCGTTGGAGTTGATGGACTCACTTTATCTTCCAAGCCTTCCGCTGCTATCGTATTAGATGGCCTTAAGCCATATTATTGTATTAAGTTCTCTCTTGAAACATTCAATGTAATAAGTGTGGGATTGCTACTCTGTTATAAATCCTTCTAGTACTGTGTGTGTCAGCATTACCGATCCAGGGATGACACTAAAGCACAGAAACTTGACCATCTGAGGTTGGGTCGCTACAAGATGGTATCAGAGCACACGCTGAGTGTAGGACACGACCACTAAGATAAACCCTAGGTCACACTTCTCTACTCATTTCTGACTCCTCTCCATTTTCTACTCTTTAGGATGGCGGAGATGAAGCACAAGTTTGCACAACCGGATGAAGACACACCTTTTGGACGCTACTTGAAGGAAGTCACTAGGTACTTGAACATTGGAATACCAAGCTTCACCGGGACGTACAACGCCACTTTACCTGAAGAGGAGCGTTGGATGGTTCAAGTTCAAGTTCCAGGAAGGACGTTCTCGCCAACTTCTAAACCCATAGAATTTTCTTTTGAAGCACCCACCTGGAGTCTAGGCAAGAGCATGGCAGCCCACATTACCATGGGATGCATTGGAGAAGTCTACAACAGGGAGCTTAAGGACACTATCTACCAAATTTGTGGGCGCCGAGATGAGCAATGGGAAGTAATCAGTACCAAGAAGGATAGATCCATTGCAACTTTCATCCAGGAGTTAAACCAGCACATTCGACGTCAGGAGAACCAGATGTGCGTGGACATGATGGACTTAAAGAGGGCGAAGACTAGAATCATTGAGCTGGAGGAAGAACTCAAGTTTACACGCGATGAATATGAGGAGGAAATCAAGACACTATTGGAGAAGAATGACGACCTGGTTAAAAAGATCGGAGTATTCATGGGAGGACCAGCACCGGGAGAAGAAGACGACGACTCCACTTGCCCGGACAACTACATCATCATCGACGACACCGATTCCGATCCTAGTGATGATGACTTTGAAGACGAAGCTGGAGCAGACATCATGGAGTCTTCCACCGATCAAAATTTCTAGATGACCACCATATGTTAACAGTATTCCCCCATGTATTTAGTAGTAGTTGAGCACATTTGCGCTAGTTCTAGACCATTTGTATGCCCTTGCTTGATTGATTGAGTGAAATGTTTGTGTTTGTCTCATGTGCATATGGGTAGTGCTTTCTCATTAGACCTCATTCTATTCTAATTTCTTCCCTCTAAACCCATCAGATGCCTCCGAGACGTGACACCGGTTTTGCTTTTCCACCGGAGCTCACCTAGTTGATCCAGCAGCAGAATGCCTTGATGCAATTGTTAGTTCAGAACCAGGGCAACAACAAACAACCCACCGCCAGTGGACAACCTAGCCCGTTTTCTAAGGTTACAGCCACCGGTGTTTTCCAGTAGCACCGAGCCAATAGTTGCTGATGATTGGCTACGCCGTATTGGAAGGGAGTTGACCACCGCAGGTTGCACAGATGCTGAGAGGGTGCGCTTTGCCGCACATCAATTGGATGGACCAGCAGCCTCATGGTGGGAGAATTACACAGCCACTTTCCCCATAGCCAACGTCACTTGGGACCAGTTTCAGCAAGCTTTCCGCACGGCCCATGTCTCAACTGGACCTATGCAGATGAAGAAGCGGGAGTTCCGTAACCTATGCCAGGGGAACCATACTGTGGCTCAGTACGTCGATGATTTTAGCAAGTTATCGCGCTATGCCGCGAAGCAGGAGAAGTTTATGGAAGGGCTGAATGATGAGATTGTTGGGGAACGTAGTAATTTCAAAAAAATTCCTACGCACACGCAAGATCATGGTGATGCATAGCAACGAGGGGAGAGTGTGATCTACGTACCCTTGTAGACCAACAGCGGAAGCGTTAGCACAACGCGGTTGATGTAGTCATACGTCTTCACGGCCCGACCGATCAAGCACCGAAACTACGGCACCTCCGAGTTTTAGCACACGTTCAGCTCGATGACGATCCCCGGACTCCGATCCAGCAAAGCGTCGGGAAAGAGTTCCGTCAGCACGACGGCGTGGTGACGATCTTGATGTTCTACCGTCGTAGGGCTTCGCCTAAGAACCGCTACAATATTATCGAGGATTATGGTGGAAGGGGGCACCACACACGGCTAAGAATATGATCACGAGGATCAACTTGTGTGTCTATGGGGTGCCCCCTTGCCCCCGTATATAAAGGAGCAAGGGGGAGGAGGCCGGCCCTAGGAGGGGCAGGCCAGGGAGTAGGATTCCTACTCCTAGTTGGAGTAGGTTTCCTCCTTTCCTAGTCCAACTAGGAGAAGAGGGGAAGGAAGGGAGAGAGGGGCCGCGCCCCAAATCTCTTGTCCAATTCGGACTGGGCTTGGGAGGGGCGCGCGCCACCTCCTGGTCCTTCCCACTAAGGCCCATTAAGGCCCATTGCTTCTTCCTCGTATTCCCGTAACTCCCCGGTACCTCCGAAAATACCCGAATCACTCGGAACCTTTCCGATGTCCGAATATAGTCGTCCAATATATCGATCTTTACGTCTCGACCATTTCGGGACTCCTCGTCATGTCCCCAATCTCATCCAGGACTCCGAACTCCTTCGGTACATCAAAACTCATAAACTCATAATATAACTGTCATTGAAACCTTAAGCGTGCGGACACTACGGGTTCGAGAACAATGTAGACATGACCGAGACATGTCTCCGGTCAATAAACAATAGCGGAACCTGGATGCTCATATTGGCTCCCACATATTCTACGAAGATCTTTATCTGTTAGACAGCATAACAACATACGTTGTTCCCTTTGTCATCGGTATGTTATTTGCCCGAGATTCGATCATCGGTATCTCAATACCTAGTTCAATCTCGTTACCGGCAAGTCTCTTTACTCGTTTCATAATACATCATCTCGCAACTAACTCATTAGTTGCAATGCTTGCAAGGCCTATGTGATGTGCATTACCGAGAGGGCCGAGAGATACCTCTCCGACAATCAGAGTGACAAATCCTAATCTCGAAATACGCCAACCCAACATGTACCTTTGGAGACACCTGTAGAGCTCCTTTATAATCACCCAATTACGTTGTGACGTTTGGTAGCACACAAAGTGTTCCTCCGGCAAACGGGAGTTGCATAATCTCATAGTCATAGGAACATGTATAAGTCATGAAGAAAGCAATAGCAATATACTAAACGATCGGGTGATAAGCTAATGGAATGGGTCATGTCAATCACATCATTCTCCTAATGATGTGATCCCGTTAATCAAATAACAACTCTTTTGTTTATGGTTAGGAAACATAACCATCTTCGATTAACGAGCTAGTCAAGTAGAGGCATACTAGTGACACTCTGTTTGTCTATGTATTCACACATGTATTATGTTTCCGGTTAATACAATTCTAGCATGAATAATAAACATTTATCATGATATAAGGAAATAAATAATAACTTTATTATTGCCTCGAGGGCATATTTCCTTCAGTCTCCCACTTGCACTAGAGTCAATAATCTAGTTCACATCGCCATGTGATTCAACACTAAGAGTTCACATCACCATGTGATTAACACCCATAGTTCACATCGTCATGTGACCTATACCCAAAGGGTTTACTAGAGTCAATAATCTAGTTCACATCATTTATGTGATTAACACCCAAAGAGTACTAAGGTGTGATCATGTTTTGCTTGTGAGATAATTTTAGTCAACGGGTCTGTCACATACAGATCTGTAAGTATTTTGCGAATTCTATGTCTACAATGCTCTACGCGGAGCTACTCTAGCTAATTGCTCCCAGTTTCAATATGTATCTAGATCGAGACTTAGAGTCATCCAGATCTGTGTCAAAACTTGCATCGACGTAACTTTTTATGACGAACCTTTTGTCACCTCCATAATCGAGAAATATTTCCTTATTCCACTAAGGATAATTTTGACCAATGTCCAGTGATCTACTCTTAGATCACTATTGTACTCCCTTGCTTAACACAGTGTAGGGTATACAATAGATCTGGTACACATCATGGCATACTTTATAGAACCTATGGCTGAGGCATAGGGAATGACTTTCATTCTCTTTCTGTCTTCTGCCGTGGTCGGGCTTTGAGTCTTACTCAATTTCATACCTTGTAACACAGCCAAGAACTCTTTCTTTGACTGTTCCATTTTTGAACTACTTCAAAATATTGTCAAGGTATGTACTCATTGAAAAAACTTATCAAGCATCTTGATCTATCTCTATAGATTTTGATGCTTAATATGTAAGCAGCTTCACCAAGGTCTTTCTTTGAAAAAACTTCTTTAAAAACACTCCTTTATGCTTTGCAGAATAATTCTACATTATTTCCGATCAACAATATGTCATTCATATATACTTATCAGAAATGTTGTAGTGCTCCCATTCACTTTCTTGTAAATACAGGCTTCACCGCAAGTCTGTATAAAACTATATGCTTTGATCATACTATCAAAGCGTTTATTCCAACTCCGAGAGGCTTGCACCAGTCCATAAATGGATCGTTGGAGCTTGCACACTTTGTTAGCTCCTTTTGGATCGACAAAACCTTCCGGCTGCATCATATACAACTCTTCTTCCAGAAATCCATTCAGGAATGCAGTTTTGACATCCATTTGCTGGATTTCATAAAATGCGGCAATTGCTAACATGATTCGGACAGACTTAAGCATAGATACGAGTGAGAAACTCTCATCATAGTCAACACCTTGAACTTGTCGAAAACCTTTTTGCGACAATTCTAGCTTTGTAGATAGTAACACTACTATCAACGTCCGTCTTCCTCTTGAAGATCCATTTAATCTCAATGGCTCGCCGATCATTGGGCAAGTCAATCAAAGTCCATACTTTGTTCTCATACATGGATCTCATCTTAGATTTCATGGCCTCAAGCCATTTCGTGGAATCTAGGCTCATCATCGCTTCCTCATAGTTCGCAAGTTCGTCATGGTCTAGTAACATGACTTCCAGAACAGGATTATCGTACCACTTTGGTGCGGATCTCACTCTGGTTTACCTACGAGATTCGGTATTAACTTGATCTGAAGTTACATGATCATCATCATTAGTCTTCCTCACTAATTGGTGTAGTAGTCACAGGAACAGATTTCTTGTGATGAACTACTTTTCAATAAGGGAGAAGGTACAATTACCTTATCAAGTTCTACTTTCCTCCCACTCACTTCGTTCAAGAGAAACTCCTTCTCTAGAAAGGATCCATTCTTAGCAACGAATGTCTTGCCTTCGGATATGTGATAGAAGGTGTACCCAATAGTCTCATTTGGGTATCCTATGAAGACATATTTCTCCGATTTGGGTTTGAGCTTATCAGGATGAAACTTTTCATATAAGCATCACAATCCCAAACTTTAAGAAACGACAACTTTGGTTTCTTGCCAAACCACAGTTCAGATTGTGTCGTCTCAACGGACTTAGATGGTGCCCTTTTAAACGTGAATGCAGCTGTCTTTAATGCATAACCCCAAAACGATAGTGGTAGATCGGTAAGAGACATCATAGATCGCACCATATCTAATAAAGTACGGTTATGATGTTCGGACACACCATTATGCTGTGGTGTTCCAGGTGGCGTGAGTAGTGAAACTATTTCACATTGTTTTAACTGAAGGCCAGACTCGTAACTCAAATATTTTACCTCTGCGATCATATCGTAGAAACTTTTATTTTCTTGTTACGATGATTCTCCACTTCACTCTGAAATTCTTTGAACTTTTCAAATATTTCAGACTTGTTTTTCATTAAGTAGATATACCCATATCTGCTCAAATCATCTGTGAAGATCAGAAAATAATGATACCCGCCATGAGCCTTAACACTTATCGGATCTCATACATCAGTATGTATTATTTCCAATAAGTCAGTTGCTCGCTCCATAGTTCCGGAGAAAGGCGTTTTAGTCATCTTGCCCATGAGGCATGGTTCGCAAGCATCAACTGATTCATAATCAAGTGATTCCAAAAACCCATTAGCATGGAGTTTCTTCATGCGCTTTACACCAATATGACCTAAACGGCAGTGCCACAAATAAGTTGCACTATCATTATTAACTTTGCATCTTTTGGTTTCAATATTATGATTATGTGTATCACTACGATCGAGATCCAACGAACTATTTTCATTGGGTGTGTAACCATATAAGGTTTTATTCATGTAAACAGAACAACAATTTATTCTCTTACTTAAATGAATAACCGTATTACAATAAACATGATCAAATCATATTCATGCTCAACGCAAACACCAAATAACACTTATTCAGGTTCAACACTAATCCCGAAAGTATAGGGAGTGTGCGATGATGATCATATCAATCTTGGAACCACTTCCAACACACATCGTCACTTCACCCTTAACTAGTCTGTTTATTCTGCAACTCCCATTTCGAGTTACTAATCTTAGCAACTGAACTAGTATCAAATACTGAGGGGTTGCTATAAACACTAGTAAAGTACACATCAATAACATGTATATCAAATATACTTATGTTCACTTTGCCATCCTTCTTATCTGCCAATCACTTGGGGTAGTTCCGCTTCCAGTGACCAGTCCGTTTGCAGTAGAAACACTTAGTCTCAGGCTTAGGACCAGACTTGGGCTTCTTCACTTGAGTAGCAACTTGCTTGCTGTTCTTCTTGAAGTTCCCCTTCTTCCCTCTGCCCTTTTCTTGAAACTAGTGGTCTTGTCTACCATCAACACTTGATGTTTTTCTCGATTTCTACCTTCGTCAATTTCCGCATTACGAAGAGCTTGGGAACCGTTTCCGTTATCCCTTGCATATCATAGTTCATCACGAAGTTCTACTAACTTGGTGATGGTGACTAGAGAATTCTGTCAATCACTATCTTATCTGGAAGATTAACTCCCACTTGATTCAAGCGATTGTAGTACTTAGACAATCTGAGCACATGCTCACTAGTTGAGCGATTCTCCTCCATCTTTTAGCTATAGAATTTGTTGGAGACTTCATATCTCTCAACTCGGGTATTTGCTTGAAATATTAACTTCAACTCCTGGAACATCTCATATGCTCCATGATGTTCAAAACGTCTTTGAAGTCCTGATTCTAAGCCATTAAGCATGGTGCACTAAACTATCAAGTAGTCATCATATTGAGCTAGCCAAACATTCATAACGTCTACATCTGCTCCTGCAATAGGTCGTCACCTAGCGGTGCATCAAGGACATAATTCTTCTGTGCAGCAATGAGGATAAACCTCAGATCACGGATCCAATCCGCATCATTGCTACTAACATCTTTCAACACAATTTTCTCTAGGAACATATCAAAATAAACACAGGGAAGCAACAATGCGAGCTATTGATCTACAACATAATTTGCAAAATACTACCAGGACTAAGTTCATGATAAATTTAAGTTCAATTAATCATATTACTTAAGAACTCCCACTTAGATAGACATCCCTCTAATCCTCTAAGTGATTACGTGATCCAAATCAACTAAACCATGTCCGATCATCACGTGAGATGGAGTAGTTTCATTGGTGAACATCGCTATGTTGATCATATCTGCTATATGATTCACGCTCGACCTTTCGGTCTCTGTGTTCCGAGGCCATATCTGTATATGCTTGGCTCGTCAAGTATAACATGAGTATTCTGCGTGTGCAACTGTTTTGCACCTGTTGTATTTGAACATAGAGCCTATCACACCTGATCATCACGTGGTGTCTCAGCACGAAGAACTTTCGCAACGGTGCATACTCAGGGAGAACACTTCTTGATAATTAGTGAGAGATCATCTTATAATGCTACCGTAAATCAAAGCAAGATAAGATGCATAAAAGATAAACATCACATGCAATCAATATAAGTGATATGATATGGCCACCATCATCTTGTGCTTGTGATCTCCATCTTCGAAGCACCGTCATGATCACCATCGTCACCGGCGCGACACCTTGATCTCCATCGTAGCATCGTTGTCGTCTCGCCAATCTTATGCTTCCACGACTATCGCTACCGCTTAGTGATAAAGTAAAGCATTACAGCGCGATTGCATTGCATACAATAAAGCGACAACCATATGGCTCCTGCCAGTTGCCGATAACTCGGTTACAAAACATGATCATCTCATACAATAAAATTTAGCATCATGTCTTGACCATATCACATCACAACATGCCCTGCAAAAACAAGTTAGACATTCTCTACTTTGTTGTTGCAAGTTTTACGTGGCTGCTATGGGCTTAAGCAAGAACCAATCTTACCTACGCATCAAAACCACAACGATAGTTTGTCAAGTTGGTGCTGTTTTAACCTTCGCAAGGACCGGGCGTAGCCACACTCGGTTCAACTAAAGTTGGAGAAACTGTCACCCGCTAGCCACCTTTGTGCAAAGCATGTCGGGAGAACCGGTCTCGCATAAGCGTATGCGTAATGTCGGTCCGGGCCGCTTCGTCCAACAATACCGCCGAACCAAAGTATGACATGCTGGTAAGTAGTATGACTTATATCGCCCACAACTCACTTGTGTTCTACTCATGCATATAACATCAACACATAAAACCTAGGCTCGGATGCCACTGTTGGGGAACGTAGTAATTTCAAAAAATTTCCTACGCACACGCAAGATCATGGTGATGCATAGCAACGAGGGGAGAGTGTGATCTACGTACCCTTGTAGACCGACAGCGGAAGCATTAGCACAACGCGGTTGATGTAGTCGTACGTCTTCACGGCCCGACCGATCAAGCACCGAAACTACGGCACCTCTGAGTTTTAGCACACGTTCAGCTCGATGACGATCCCCGGACTCCGATCCAGCAAAGCGTCGGGGAAGAGTTCCGTTAGCATGACGGTGTGGTAACGATCTTGATGTTCTACCATCGTAGGGCTTCGCCTAAGCACCGCTACAATATTATCGAGGATTATGGTGGAAGGGGGCACCGCACACGGCTAAGAATATGATCACGAGCATCAACCTGTGTGTCTATGGGGTGCCCCCTTGCTCCCATATATAAAGGAGCAAGGGGGAGGAGGCCGGCCCTAGGAGGGGCGCGCCAGGGAGTAGGATTCCTACTCCTAGTTGGAGTAGGTTTCCTCCTTTCCTAGTCCAACTAGGAGAAGAGGGGAAAGGGGGGAAGAGGGGAAGGAAGGGAGAGAGGGGCCGCGCCCCAAATCCCTTGTCCAATTCAGATTGGGCTTGGGAGGGGCGCGCGCCACCTCCTGGTCCTTCCCACTAAGGCCCATTAAGGCCCATTGCTTCTTCCTCGTATTCCCGTAACTCCCCGGTACCTCCAAAAATACCCGAATCACTCGGAACCTTTCCGATGTCCGAATATAGTCGTCCAATATATCAATCTTTACGTCTCGACCATTTCGAGACTCCTCGTCATGTCCCCAATCTCATCCGGGACTCCGAACTCCTTCGGTACATCAAAACTCATAAACTCATAATATAACTGTCATCGAAACCTTAAGCGTGCGGACCCTACGGGTTCGAGAACAATGTAGACATGACCGAGACACGTCTCCGGTCAATAAACAATAGAGGAACCTGGATGCTCATATTGGCTCCCACATATTCTACGAAGATCTTTATCGGTCAGACCGCATAACAACATACGTTGTTCCCTTTGTCATCGGTATGTTACTTGCCCGAGATTCGATCGTCGGTATCTCAATACCTAGTTCAATCTCGTTACCGGCAAGTCTCTTTACTCGTTTCGTAATACATCATCTCGCAACTAACTCATTAGTTGCAATGCTTGCAAGGCCTATGTGATGTGCATTACCGAGAGGGCCGAGAGATACCTCTCCGACAATCGGAGTGACAAATCCTAATCTCGAAATACGCCAACCCAACATGTACCTTTGGAGACACCTGTAGAGCTCCTTTATAATCACCCAGTTACGTTGTGACGTTTGGTAGCACACAAAGTGTTCCTCCGGCAAACGGGAGTTGCATAATCTCATAGTCATAGGAACATGTATAAGTCATGAAGAAAGCAATAGCAACATACTAAACGATCAGGTGCTAAGCTAATGGAATGGGTCATGTCAATCACATCATTCTCCTAATGATGTGATCCCGTTAATCAAATAACAACTCTTTTGTTTATGGTTAGGAAACATAACCATCTTCGATTAACGAGCTAGTCAAGTAGAGGCATACTAGTGACACTCTGTTTGTCTATGTATTCACACATGTATTATGTTTCCGGTTAATACAATTCTAGCATGAATAATAAACATTTATCATGATATAAGGAAATAAATAATAACTTTATTATTGCCTCTAGGGCATATTTCCTTCAGAGATGAGCATGCAGTTGATGGTAGCAACCTTCAACAACTACCAGGAGTTGGTAGATAAGGCTCTTATGATTGAAGGGAAGCAACAGCAGATTGATAGCCGCAAGAGAAAGTATGGACAAGGGAAGTATAACTCAGGAGCTCAGCAGAAGCCTCGCCTAACCCCGAATTCGGGAGGACTTGTTCATAACCATGGAGGTCACAACCACAATGGAGGAGGATCGCATAACCACAATGGTTCTAAGAATGGGAATGGGAACGGAACCAACTATAATCAGAACCGCCCCAATCCAGCCACACCCGCCAAAAGGGACTTAAGTCATGTTACTTGTTTCAAGTGCGGGAAGACGGGACACTACGCAACGGAGTGCCCTGAAGGAAAGAATGGAAACGGAAATGGGAGCGCCGGGAAGAAGCCCAATCCCTTAAACAAAGGACAAGTGAACCACCTTAACGTGGAGGAGGTTGAAGAGCAGCCGGACGCGGTAATAGGTAAGTTTTTGGTTAAGTCATTTACCGCTCTTGTTCTTTTCGATACTGGTGCATCACATTCATACATATCAAGGGGATTTGTGGATAAGTTTAAACTACCAACCCAAACCCTTAGGACTGCTCTGCTAGTGAGCTCACCCGGAGCAGAATACATGGCTAGCCGATGGTGCGACCAGATACCTTTAACCATTGGCACACATGTGTTTCCGTCCGACCTAATTATCTTGGAGTCACAAGGATTAGATGTGATATTAGGTATGGACTGGATGTCAAAGTTTGGAGGAAGTATTGACTGTGCTAGTAAGTCGATTTACCTTACCACCCCGGAGGGAAATAGGATTAAGTATGTATCTAGGCATGTGCCTAGAAGGAGCCAAGTGAATACCCTTACGGGAGTTGTTCAGGAGGAAGTGCCTATAGTGAAGGATTATCCGGATGTTTTTCCAGAGGAGTTACCAGGCATGCCACCAGATAGAGACATTGAGTTTTTGATAGAGCTGTTGCCAGGTACAGGACCAATATCCAGGAGACCCTATCGGATGCCCGCAAATGATCTGGAGGAGATTAAGAAACAGATCAAGGAGTTATTGGAGAAAGGATACACCCGAAGAAGTTCATCACCTTGGGGAGCGCCAGTGCTTTTGGTTGAGAAGAAGGATAAATCCCTAAGGATGGTTGTTGATTATTGAGCCTTGAATGAAGTGAGGATTAAGAACGAGTACCCATTGCCAATGATCAACGATCTGCTTGATCAGTTGCAAGGAGCTAAGGTGTTTTCGGAGATCGATTTGAGATCGGGATACCATCAGTTGAAGAAACGGTTGACTACAGCGCCAGTGCTAACACTGCCGGATATACATAAGGAGTTCCAAGTGTATTGCGACGCCTCTCGCTTAGGACTTGGATGTGTGCTTATGCAGGATGGAAGAGTTGTTTCGTATGCCTCACGACAACTAAAACCTCATGAGTTGAATTATGCCACACATGATTTGGAGTTAGCAGCTGTAGTGCATGCATTGAAGACCTGGAGACATTACCTTATTGGAAACCAATGTGATGTATACACGGACCATAAGAGTTTGAAGTACATCTTCACCCAGAAGGAACTGAACCTTAGACACAGGAGATGGTTGGAGCTTATAAAGGATTATGACATGAAGTTACACTATCATCCAGGAAAGGCCAATGTCGTAGCAGACGCCTTGAGCAGGAAGAGCTATGCTAATATCCTTAAAAGTAAGGGACTGCCGAAGGAGTTTGTAGAGGATATCATGGAACTTCAATTAGAGATTGTTCCTAGAGGACTCGTTGCGACAATGGAGGTCTAGTCGACATTGCTGGACAAGATTCGGGAAGCTCAGAAGGATGACAAAGAGATTGCCGAGATAAAGGAGAAGATGGGCAAAGGAAAGGCCAAAGGT
This sequence comes from Triticum dicoccoides, assembly GCF_002162155.2. Classification (NCBI taxonomy): domain Eukaryota; kingdom Viridiplantae; phylum Streptophyta; class Magnoliopsida; order Poales; family Poaceae; genus Triticum; species Triticum dicoccoides. Next base: position 176,297,973 of record NC_041392.1, read on the forward strand.
TTTCGTGAGGATGAGCACGATGCCCTATGGTTTGAAGACCGAGTTTATGTGCCCAATAACCATGAGATCAGGAAGTTAATACTTCAAGAGGCTCATGACTCACCATACTCGATACACCCCGGAAACACCAAGATGTATCTGGATTTGAAGGAACGTTTCTGGTGGACCAGTTTGAAGAAGGATATTGCCAAGTATGTAGCCGTATGTGATGTATGTCAGAGAGTGAAGGCAGAACATCAGAAGCCAGCAGGACTGTTTCAGCATATGCCGATACCCGAATGGAAGTGGGATAAACTTGGCATGGACTTTATCACTGGATTGCCCAGGACTAAAGCAGGATATGATTCCATATGGCTAGTAGTCGATCGCTTAACCAAAGTGGCTCACTTCATCCCAGTGAAAACCACTTATACAAGTGCGAAGTTGGCCAAGATTTATATGTCCAAGATCGTATGTCTGCATGGAGTTCCGAGGACTATCGTATTAGATAGAGGAACACAATTTACTTCAAAGTTCTGGCATCAGTTACACTAGACTTTGGGAACGAGGTTAGAGTTCAGTACAACCTTTCACCCACAGACGGATGGACAGACCGAGAGAGTGAACCAAATTCTGGAGGACATGTTGAGAGCCTGTGCGCTAGATTATGGATCTAGTTGGGATGACAATTTGCCGTACGCAGAGTTCTCATACAACAATAGCTACCAAGCTAGTTTGAAGATGGCACCGTTTAAAGCCCTACATGGACGCAGGTGCAGAACACCCTTGATGTGGGATGAGGTAGGAGACCGACAGTTGTTTGGACCAGACTTTATCAAGGAGTCTGAGGAGAAGGTTAAATTAATTCGTGATAGACTGAAGATTGCTCAGTCCAGGAAGAAGAGTTATACAGACTCAAAACGCAAAGAGGTAACCTATGAAATTGCAGATAGAGTATATCTGCGAGTATCTCCCTTGCGAGGAGTGAAACGTTTTGGAGTTAAGCGGAAGTTAGCCCCGAGATTTGTAGGACCTTATCGTGTTTTGGAACGGATGGGAGAAGTTGCCTACAAATTGGAATTACCCGAGGGATTGTCAGGAGTTCATGATGTGTTTCACGTTTCACAGCTGAAGAAGTGTCATGCTGAGATGGCCGATATACCGTTAAGAGATACAGTGCCCTTGGAGGCAATTCAGTTGGACAGTGATTTGACTTACGAGGAGAAGCCAGTTAAGATTCTTGAGTTTGCTAGCAGAGTCACCCGTAGTAAGATTATCAAGTTTTGCAAAGTTCAGTGGAGCCACCATACCGAGGATGAAGCCACCTGGGAACGAGAGGATGATCTCCGCAAAGACCACCCACACCAATTTTCTAGCAAACCCGAATCTCGAGGGTGAGATTCATCTTAAGGGGGGTAGGTTTGTAACATCCTAAATTTTCAATTTGGAATGTTATACATAGTCATCCATGCATATCATATTTTATTGCATTTTCCGTTTCGCAAATCCTCGAAATCCTAAGCAATTCAAGGACCGACGGAGAGAGTTGGGGATTTTCTCGGTTTTTCATATTTGATTTTTATCAAATAATGAAACGAGGATTTTCATTTTAATTATTTTTCTCTCCGAAAAATATTTCTTATCAAAATAAAGGAGAGGAGATAATATGACTTCTCCAAAATAATTGAAATATTGGAGGAAAAATGTTAAAATCATTTATTTGTTTTTTCTTGATTTTATTTGGATTTTATTTGCATTAGAAAAATTGCACGTTTTCAAAGTTGCATTTTAGGGCCAAGAAAATGTTCATCTTGTTCTAAATATTTTATTTAGACAGTGCAAATTTGTTTTGGCATTTTTAGATTTTTATTTATTTTTCTAGGATTTTATTTCTGTCGGCGAAATTATTTTAAAAAAAGAGGTTCTCGCGCCCGACTGGGCCTAAGGCCCAGCCGAGCCAGGCCGGCCCGCAGCCGCCGCCGCCTCCCCGCGTGCGCGCCGCCCCGCCGCCGCTCGGACCCGGAGTCCGAGTCGGACTCCGCCTCGCCACCGCTTGCCCCCTCCTCCAAGCAAGCCGCCCCCTCCTTATAAGCCGCCACCCCCGCCGCCCAAACCACCA
>NC_041392.1:176300342-176303351 GCF_002162155.2 Triticum dicoccoides
CTTGCCGCCGCCGCAACCGCGCTGCCTCGCCGTCGCCCGCTCCGCGCCGCCGCCCCGCCCCACAGCCGCCTCGCCGGACCCCCTCGATGGAGGTATCCGCCGGATCTGAGCCGCCGGTTTTTTAAAACCGTTCGGTTTTTTTTGAATCCCTAGATTTGTTTTTTTCACGGTTCGCCATTTTTTCTGGTTCTTCTAGTTAGCGGACGTTCGTCCGTATGTTCGTTTAACAAACGGTTTTCGCCCGTTAGTTACAGCTAACGAACGCTCGTTCGTTAGTCTGTTCGTCAGTTTTCTTTTTATCGGATTTATTCCGCGATTTTCTGATCGTGATTTCTGATCCGATCTTAGTTTCTTTTTATCTTTTCGCTCGTTTATCGGAATCAGGCGATTCAAGCGCCTAGAGTTTCGTCTCGAAACCCTCTTTCTGTTTAACCAACTCAAATAAGCTTTTTCTATTGTAAAATTTGACCTAGGTTCAGATTAGTAAACGAAGCTTCTTTCTTTCGTCGTTTGAGTTTCGTTGCTCCGTTTGATTTGATTCTTTTTGCGAACGGGAGTTCTTAAGTTGAACTTTCTGGTCAACCTCTCTCTTATTTGAGTTTTGCTTGTGCATTGTTGCATGTTACTTATGTATGCTATTGTTTACTTGCGATAGAATTCCCGGAGTGCGAAGCATGTTACTACGAGTCTCTAGGATTCGCGGATCATCAGCAAGGCAAGTAACACATTGATCATACTCTTTTCATACCCAGGTTTTATGCATTAGTTCCAAGCCTCAAACATTGCATGATTAGGATGTCATTAACATGTTGGATGGGAAGTAGTTATTAAGGTAGAACCTATTGCCCTATTATATTCAAACCCTTGGGAGTTACTTCTATGTTTGCTTATATTATATTGCTATGCTCGTAGACGTGGGTTGGTTGTGAGTGAAATCCATGACACATGTGAGTTGTTAATTAATGGTTCAACTTAAGGTGGCAACTTAAATTAACATCTGGGTGGATTGAGGCACCTGGAGTACCCAGTGTTGCCTGTATTTTTGGAAATCCCGGAGTAACCGTGTGATCTTCCTATGGACCGCCCCCCAGGCTCAAAGGGAACTGAGATGATTCATGCTAGAAACTTCCGTGTGCAGCCACAAGCTATTACGGGCTCTAGCATAGTTGAGTAAGTCACGTGAAGCTCTTAAGAGGCAGATCAGCAGGTAGTGGGATGTAGGTTTGGTATGGTTTGTCCAGAGTAAAGAGTTAATGTTTCTGAAAGCCTGTGTCTCGGTCATCCGTTTCTCAAACACCATGTAGTGCGAGAAATTCAACGGAGGCGATCGAGTCTTGTGGGGAAAAGTGTGCAAACCTCTGCAGAGTGTACAATCTAATCATGGTTAGCCGTGTCCCCGGTTATGGACAATTCTTGAGTATCTAGTACTTGGGTTATCACATGTATCTCATCATGTTTAATTAATACTGTTGGGTTGTTAATCACTTTAATTGGGATTGAGATGGAGGAACCTTCTCAATGTTGCTCAACCACCATGATAGTTAAATTAAAATCTATTCCTTTGTTGTAGGGAAAAATTGGCTTTTCGCAAAAACTATAACCATAGAGTTTTCCACCAGCCAAATATGCATATACTGATAGCATTATTCTGTTCTTGCTCTACTATGTTATATTGCCAGCATATTCCATGTGCTGACCCATTTTCAGGCTGCAACGTATTATGTTGCAGACTTTTCAGACGAGGAGTAAGGTTCGTTAGGTCGTTGCCATGCAGCTCAGCTATGTCGTTGGAGTTGATGGACTCACTTTATCTTCCAAGCCTTCCGTTGTTATCGTATTAGATGGCCTTAAGCCATATTATTGTATTAAGTTCTCTCTTGAGACATTCGATGTAATAAGTGTGTGATTGCTACTCTGTTATAAATCTTTCGAGTACTGTGTGTGTCAGCATTACCGATCCAGGGATGACACTGAAGCACAGAGACTTGACCATCTGTGGTCGGGTCGCTACATGCATTCCTTAATGGATATCTTAAAGAAGAGTTGTATATGATGCAACCAGAAGGTTTTATCGATCCAAAAGGTGCTAACAAAGTGTGCAAGCTCCAACGATCCATTTATGGACTGGTGCAAGCCTCTCAGAGTTGGAATATATGCTTTGATAGTGTGATCAAAGCATATGGTTTTATACAGACTTTTGGAGAAGCCTGTATTTACAAGAAATGAGTGGGAGCTGTCGGTGTCAAAACCGGCGGATCTCGGGTAGGGGGTCCCGAACTATGTGTCTAAGGTCGATGGTAACAGGAGACAGGGGACACAATGTTTACCCAGGTCCGGTCCCTCTCTATGGAGGTAATACCCTACTTCCTGCTTGATTGATCTTGATGAATATGAGTATTACAAGAGTCGATCTACCACGAGATCGTAATGGCTAAACCCTAAAGGTCTAGCCTATCTGACTATGATTATGAGGGATCTCCCTCTACGGACCTAGCCCTCTAGTTTATATAGACACCGGAGGGATCTAGGGTTACATAAGGTCGGTTATAGAGAAAGGAACCTTCATATTTGGTCGCCAAGCTTGCCTTCCACGCCAAGGAGAGTCCCATCCGAACACGGGTAGAGTCTTCAGTCTTTGTATCTTCATAGCCCATCAGTCTGACCCATGTCTAATAGGTCGCACGCTCGAGGATCCCTTGTATTCGGCTTTCCATTTAATGTCGTACCCCTTGGCTTCCACGCCTCCCTGACTTCAGCTTCCACGTAGCGAGTGAATACGAGAGGTCGGGGTATTTTTGCACATACCACCCTAACCGTACAAGAGAGGTGCCTATTTAAAGAGAATAGATCTCAGATCCATCCCACACCCCATGAAAAAAATCCTCAGAGCTTGCTAAGTGGAACCACCCCAACATGGCTAGTGCTCCCACCTCTTCCTATCGTCCCCGCGGCTTCAAAAAGGGTGATTGGGAGAGATGCTCCGTACCTCACAGTCAGCTATCGAAGCTG
>NC_041392.1:176303543-176365757 GCF_002162155.2 Triticum dicoccoides
CAGGCGGAGAACTTCCCCAATCCGTCCAGGGGGAACGAGTATGCTTCGCTCCCTTCTTGCTAAGAGGCGTCGGATTTCCAATCCATCCCTTCCTCCGAGGACTTCTGGAGTATTATGGCCTCCAACTGCACAGTTTCACTCCCGCCTCCATCCTGCACATCGCGGGTTATGTTGCTCTATGCGAGCTATTCCTAGGCTGCGAGGCCCATTTTGAATTATGGAGAAAACGGTTCTGCCTCGTCCCTCGTAATCAAGGGGGTCAATATTCGAAGTGGGAGGAGCCGAAGTGTGGCGTATCACCGGGACCGGAAACCTGTCCAGCATGCCGAAGAAGGCTTCCGAAGAGTGGCCTTCTGAATGGTTCTATATTGACGACGTCGCCCTTCCTGACCCAGTCTGAATGGGCCTCCCCGAATTTTCAAGCGCTCCATTGAAGAAACACCACAGCTGGCGTCCTCGGAACCTCGAGGAGGAGGATATCATAGAAGTCAGACAGTTGATGGGCAAGATTAAGATGCTCGCCTAGTCCGGCTTGTCATTAATCGAGGTAATGGCGATCTCCATAGTGCGGGGTGTCCAACCACTCCAATACAGAGGGCTTCCCATGTGGCACTATAATGGGGAAGATGACGCCTCACGCTGCGGTCGGAAGGGTCCGAAAACCCCCGCCGCTTTGGCCAAAATATTGGCCGAACTGTACAAAGGGGAGAAGGAGGAGTTCACTCGTCTCCAATGTCAAGATGGATTTTCCATGTATAATCCTCCTAGCTGGGTAAGATCCAATCCCACCATTTTACTCCTCTCCCTGAATTATTTTTGATGGACAGTAACCTATCCACTCACTACAGGAATGGCGGAAGGCCATCGAGGGGATCCATAGCCCCGCCCCCCAGCCAGAGGGTCACAACCGGGACCTTGACCCCGGATTCGAAGAAGATCCGGACATATTTGTGGAGCTCAAGGATGGAGTATTCTATCAGACGAGCTATGATGGTATGGAAGTACCCATCATCACCGATTACCCCAGCCTCCTCCCTGCTTCGCATGTAAGTAATTTAAAAGAAACCTTCGAAAGAGTTTCCTTACTATGCCTCACCCACCACACTATTTCGTGTTCCAAAGGGGAGGCGCTCGACGCCACAACGTGCACCAGAAGCGTCTCCGAGCAGAGCGGCGCCCGCGCTGAGCATATCTTCAAAGAGGAAGGCAAATGATAACATGATAGAACCCTCGTCAAAGAGGTAAGGCCTTTTCTCAAGAATATATCTTCTGATCGCCATATCAAATCATGATGCCATTCGCCGCATTCTATCAGGAAAAGTGTCTGCCGGACTATATCCGGGGATCCTGTCGGACGTGCCTCCACTATTCAGGTTCCGGACCCTGCCCTAAGGACAAGGGCTGACACGGGAGTGGCGCCGAACTGTCCTTCCACAGAGGATTCAGACGATATGTCCGTCACGAACTCTGAAGTGGAGAGTGCCATGAATCATCACTGTCGGAGGGCTGCTCTTCATGACCCTGACTTTTCAAAGGAGGCATTTGATGACTTCAGCTCGGCCGATGCATACATCCGAGCTACTCGGGATGGGCTTGCCAGAGCCATGGACCAACATCTGAAAGATATGCCAGTAAGTGTAGATTTAATCATCATACACCAGTAGCCCCGAGACTTAAATCAGTTGATACAACTGATTTAAGGATCATTGTATAACTAGGTGCTTACGGAGAAGAACAACCTGCTGTCTCAAGAGCTAGAAAAATGTCGGACACAACTAACTGTTGTTACCGCCGAACTGGAGAAATCCAAGAAGGCGTCAACTGGTAAGGTTTCCCTCCATCGAGAAAACATAATTATATGCCAGCTATGTTAACGCTGTTGCTTATCTCATGACAGGATCGTCAGATCAACTGGAGGAGAAATTGAAGGCCGCTCAAGAGGGTGAGAAAGAGTCCCAAAGACTACTCGCCACGGGCGAACGTGTGTTGAAATGAGTCAGGGAGGAGAAGAACAAACTCCAGGATTCCAACACCCAGCTGGGCAAAGAACTGAAAGATGTGCGGGCCCATCTAGCTGACTTCGTAAAGGAGAATAAAAGGCTGAGAGGCAGCATATTCAGTATGTGGTCGAACTTACCTTTGAATAATTCAAAGATAGAGGGTACTGACAGAGTTATGTCTGCAGGTATGCTGACCGGTCGCCCCGAAGAGGAGATGTCCAGATTCTCGAGCGATATGCTACAAGAGCTTTCGCAAGTGCACGAGCAGGCTCGACAGGCGATGTGAAGTGTTGCCAAGGCCTTATGGCCATCTGCCTCCCCTCCAGGAAAGATGGAGGAGCTTATACAGCCATTTAAGGGAGCGCGGCGGCGCTTTCGATTGTGGAAGATATCGGCCTGCCGGGAAGGTGCACGAGAAGCCTGGGCCATGGTGAAAACATGGTATACCAAGATTGATCCGAATCATATGGCTTGGGTCGGACCTCTAGGGTCAGATGTAAAAGAAGTTTCCGTTAATTTGGTATATGACCAAGTAGAAGTAGCCGCCAAGTATTCCCAGCATGATTGTAAGTTAGACAACCTGCTCGACGGTGTAGAGGAGGAAATTTTTGAGTACAAGTGACTATGTACTTTCCTTGGCATATGTAACTGTAGCTGAATTGTAAAACTATTGTCATGGCAGACCTTTCCGCTTCGACCTTTGGACCCGAAGGTGCGGAGTGCTTCCGAATACCTGAGCGATAAAATAGACCGGGGTATGAGTGGAAACCAGGCGTAGGGATCATAGTTGCTTGAACAAACAAGTTGTATCCGGCTAGTTATGTTATATTACATTATGATTGTAAAAAACATCTTCCAGAGAGAATAGTTCCGTTAAGGGTTCCTTTCCCTGGGTGTGCATTGCTACCTCTTGAGCACTATGTTGGTTTTCCCTTGAAGAGGAAAGGGTGATGCAGCAAAGTAGCGTAAGTATTTCCCTCAGTTTTTGAGAACCAAGGTATCAATCCAGTAGGAGGCCACACGCAAGTCCCTCATAACTACACAAACAAATAAGAACCTTGCAACCAACGCGATAAAGGGGTTGTCAATCCCTTCACGGTCACTTACGAGAGTGAGATCTGATAGAGATGATAAAATAATATTTTTGGTATTTTTATGATAAAGATTAAAAGTAAAGATTGCAAAATAGAAGGTAATAGAAATAGCTTGTTGACTGAAGATTAATATGATGGAGAATAGACTCGGCGGCCATAGGTTTCACTAGTGGCTTCTCTCAAGATAGCATAAGTATTACGGTGGGTGAACAAATTACTGTCGAGCAATTGATAGAAAAGCGAATAATTATGAGAATATCTAGGCATGATCATGTATATAGGCATCACGTCCGTGACAAGTAGACCGACTCCTGCCTGCATCTACTACTATTACTCCACACATCGACCGCTATCCAGCATGCATCTAGAGTATTAAGTTCATAAGAACAGAGTAACACATTAGGTAAGATGACATGATATAGAGGGATAAAGTCAAGCAATATGATATAAACCCCATATTTTTATCCTCGATGTCAACAATAAAATACGTGTTGTTTCCCTTTCTTTCACTGGGATCGAGCACTGCAAGACTGAACCCAAAGCTAAGCACTTCTCCCATTGCAAGAAAGATCAATCTAGTAGGCCAAACCAAACAGATAATTCGAAGAGACTTGCAAAGATAACCAATCATACATAAAAGATTTCAGAGAAGAATCAAATATTGTTCATAGATAGACTTGATCATAAACCCACAATTCATTGGATCTCGACAAACACACCGCAAGAAGAGTTACATCGAATAGATCTCCAAGAAGATCGAGGAGAACTTTGTATTGAGATTCAAAGAGAGAGAAGAAGCCATCTAGCTAATAACTATGGACCCGAAGGTCTGAAGTAAACTACTCACACATCATCGGAGGGGTCATGGAGTTGATGTAGAGGCCCTCCGTGATCGATGCCCCCTCCGGCGGAGCTCCGAAAAAGGCCCCAAGATGGGATCTCTTGGGTACAGAAGGTTGCGGCGGTGGAAATAGGGTTTCATGGTGCTCCTGGATGTTTTCAGGGTATATGAGTATATATAGGAGGAAGAAGTAGGTCGGTTGAGACACGAGGGGGGGGGGGCCCATGCCTCATGGACTCCTCGTTCGTTTCTTTACGTCCACTCCAAGTCCTGTGGATCACGTTTGCTCCAAAAATCACGTTCCCGAAGGTTTGATTCTGTTTGGATTCCGTTTGATATTCCTTTTCTGTGAAACACTGGAATAGGCAAAAAAACAGCAATTTGCACTAGGCCTTGGCTTAATAGGTTAGTCCCAAAAATAATATAAAAGTGTAAAATAAAGCCCATTAACATCCAAAACAGATAATATAATAGCATGGAACAATAAAAAATTATAGATACGTTGGAGACGTATCAAGCACCCCCAAGCTTAATTCCTGCTCGTCCTCGAGTAGGTAAATGATAAAAACAGAATTTTTGATGTGGAATGCTACCTAGCATAATTCTCAATGTAATTCTCTTTATTGTGGCATGAATATTCAGATCCAAAAGATCCAAGACAAAAGTCTAATATTGACATAAAAATAATAAAACTTCAAGCATACTAACTAAGCAATTTTGTCTTCTCAAAATAACATGGCAAAAGAATGTTCATCCCTATAAAATCATATAGTTTGGTCATGCTCCATTTTTGTCACACAAGAATGCTCTCATCATGCACAACCCCAATGACAATCCAAGCAATTGTTTTACACTTTAGTAATCTCAAACTTTTTTCAATTTTCGCGCAATACATGAGCGTGAGCCATGGATATAACACTATGGGTGGAATAGAATATGATGATGGGGGTTATGTGGAGAAGACAAAAAAGGAGAAAGTCTCACATCGACGCGGCTAATCGATGGGCTAGGGAGATGCCCATCAATTGATGTCAATGCAAGGAGTAGGGATTTCCATGCAACGGATGCACTAGAGCTATAAATGTATGAAAGCTCAATAAAAGAAACTAAGTGGGGGTGCATCCAACTTGCTTCCTCACGAAGACCTAGGGCATTTGAGGAATCCCATTGTTGGAATATACAAGCCAAGTTCTATAATAAAACATTCCCACTAGTATATGAAAGTGACAAAACAATAGACTCTCTATCATAAAGATCATGGTGCTACTTTGAAGCACAAGTGTGGAAAAAAGGATAGTAGCATTGCCCCTTTTTTTGGGCCTCCCTTTTTTGGCCTTTCTCTTTTTTTACCATCACACTTCTATTTATTTACAACTCAATGATTACAACTCGGTACTAGAACAAAGTATGACTCTATATGAATGCCTCCGGGGGTGTACCGGGAAGGGTAATGAATCAAGAGTGACATGTATGAAAAATTATGAACGGTGGCTTTGCCACAAATATGATGTAAACTACATGATCATGCAAGGAAATATGACAATGATGATGTGTTTAATGATAAATGGAACGGTGGAAAGTTGCATGGCAATATATCTCGGAATGGCTATGGAAATGCCATAATAGGTAGGTATGGTGGCTGTTTTGAGGAAGATATAAGGAGGTTTATGTGACGCCCCGAGACTGTTGCGCCAGGTGTCTTCCAGTTATTCGCTGTTGTTGCCTTGTCATTTGCTTGCGTGTTGCATCTTGCCATGTCATCATGTGCATTGCATCATCATGTTTTCAAAACTTGCATCCGTCCGGGTCTCCCCATTCTCTCTGTTGTCCGTTCTGAGCCCAACCACACTTGCACGCGCCCGCGGCACCTCCGAAATATTATTTTTAAGTGGCCAAAAAATGTTCTCAGAATGGGTTGAAAGTTGGCGTGTGGTGTTGTTATGTTGTTAGTAGGTCGCCTACCAAGTTTCATCGCATTCGGAGTTCGTTTGATAGCCCAACGGATAACTATAGCGACAATATAGTCGGTCAAATCGTCGGACGTTTTCGGTCTCCGAAAATTGTTGCCGGGTTTTCCCTCTCTTTCCTCCCTAGACCGTCTTCACAGTTCACTACCTACCGCCAGGCCTAATCTAACCTCTCTTGTTAGCCCGCGGCCCTCCTCGCGCGCGCATCCAAAAGCTGTCCCGGACCCGACCCGGGCAGTCGTCACCGTTGGATTCGGATCATCCCCAAACATCCCTAAAGCATCTCCTTTTTCTTATTTGGACTCCCTACCTATTTTCTCGGACCATCTGATTTCAATCGGAGGGACTAGATCACCCCTAACCTAATCCATCCCCTGCTATATAACCGGATCAACCCTAGCCATACCCTCCTGTCCCATCCATCTTCCCCTTCACGCTGCCGCCAGCCCACTTGGTCTCCTCCTCGTCTTCCCCACCGAGCCAACCACCATCCATCTCAAATCCACCTCCCTCCAACCGCAGCCTCCGACCGCCTCCCGTGTTTTCCGCGCCACCCAAATCCCCAGTAGCCCCAAGCCGGTCAAAGCCAGACCTCACCCCAGTGAGCATCTCGTCCAGGAGCTCTTTTTCCGTGCGCCTCCTCCTTGCTCAGCTCCTCCATGCCCCACCTCGCCTCAATCCAGCAGCACGGCAGCTCCCCAGCGTCTGCAACATTCCTCCTCGCTCCATCCCGAGCGGGACAGGCAGGCCCTTCTGTAGTTCGCGAGGCACCGGCCTCCTCAGCTCCTCCGGCCCTGCAACAACGTCGCCGGAGTACCGAACCAGGATGGCCCTTCTGCAATTCGTCATCACCGGAGCATCCCTCCTCCAGCAGGAACTGCTCACCGCCCCTCTCCTTCCCTTCCTTCTTCTTCTCTGGTCCTCACCTCTCACCTCTCTTCCCAGGAGCGCCAACGTCCGCAACCACAACCCCGAGCGCCTCTTCCGCTCGCGCCACCTCCTAGAGCTCCAAGTCTGTTGCCCTGCCTCCGCTTCGATCCGACACGGGATGGGACCCCGGCGACCTCCCGCATCCGGATCCGGCCTCCCATCCCCTACGCCCGAGCTCCCCTAAACTGAGGCCGTCGTACTCGACCACGCCAAGTCCCTTGCTGCGCCGCTCCTCTATTTCATTCAAGCAGAGGAGCTCGAACCGCGCACCCGCTCTGTTGACCCGTCGCCCTGCTAACTGGGCCAATCCAGCCGCAGCGCTCCGAGGCCCAGCAACCGGCCTGCCTCTGCTTTCCAGATCTGGGCCGAAGCCCATGGTGAGGCCCCAGCGGTGCCTCCGTTGTTTTTTTTCTATAGACCCAGCTTGCTTCAAATTCGGCCCGATAGGGTTTTTTCCCTGTTCTGCGATTTTGCTAATTTATCCAGAGACTGCAGTTTTGCAGAAACCCCCCCTAAGTTTCATGCATATCCTAACTCATCAACCCTGCATCACTTGTAAAAACATTATATATGTAAAATGCTTAGTTTTTCATCTAGTTTCATAATATGCAACTTTCAACCATGATAAAAAATGATTAAAATGATGTTTGTGTTTATTTTGCATAATGACATGTTAAAATGCTTCATTTCATAACTAATTAACCGTAGCTCCAAACTTAACAAACTTTATATGTAAATGGGGTGGAAAAATGCCTATTTTAACATGGTGGCTTTACTTTGCATGTTTAATAACTCTAAAATTGTGTTTAGGGCAGAACAGTACCAAATTCGAATATTGCACATGGGGATTTTCCGGATTTGTTGTTTGTTATATCCGGCCTCATTTAAACTTTCCTAGATAGGTAGTTTTCATTCGCTTCACCCCTTGCCATGCTAACCAACATTTAATTGTGTTGAGTACATAAACAAGATCGAACTAAATAATCCAATGTGGTTTTCTGGCAATATGCAACTCGTTGCATATTGAGCTCCACTTAACTTGTAGTTTTGCTTGTGCACTTTGACATGCCATGCCTCTTTAAACCGGACATGCATCATACTTGGTTGTGCATCATGCCATGTTTATGTGATGGTTGTTTACTATGTTGTTTGCTTCTTTCCGGTGTTGCTTCTCGGGTTAGTTCTGATAATGTCGCATTTGTGAGGATCCATTCGACTACGTCCGTTTGGCTTCATCATGGACTCGTTCTTCTTCCTTGCAGAATTTCAGGCAAGATGACCATACCCTCGTAATCACTTCTATCTTTTCTTGCTAGTTGCTCGCTCTATTGCTATGTCGCGATACCTACCACTTGCTATTTCATGCCTCCCATATTGCCATGTCAAGCCTCTAACCCACCTTGTCCTAGCAAACCGTTGTTTGGCTATGTCACCGCTTTGCTCAGCCCCTCTTATAGCGTTGCTAGTTGCAGGTGAAGATGGAGTTTGTTCCATGTTGGAACATGTTTATTGTTGGGATATCATTATTATACCTTGTTTATTTTAATGCACCTATATACTTGGTAAAGGGTGGAAGGCTCGGCCTTATGCCTGGTGTTTTGTTCCACTCTTGCCGCCCTAGTTTCCGTCATACCGGTGTTATGTTCCTTGATTTTGCATTCCTTACATGGTTGGGTTATAATGGGAACCCCTTGACAGTTCGCCTTGAATAAAACTCCTCCAGCAAGGCCCAACCTTGGTTTTACCATTTGCCACCTAAGCCTTTTTCCCTTGGGTTCTGCAGACTCAAGGGTCATCTTTATTTTAAACCCCCCGGGCCAGTGCTCCTCTGAGTGTTAGTCCAAAATAGAGCCCCTTGCAGCGCCACCTCGAGGAAACTTGAGGGTTGGTTTTAGTTGTACGGATTGCTTATCAGGTGTGCCTTAAGAACGAGATATGTGCAGCTCCTATCGGGATTTGTTGGCACATTCGAGTGGCTTTGCTGGTCTTGTTTTACCATTGTTGAAATGTCTTGTAACCGCGATTCCGAGTCTGATCGGGTCGTCCTGGGAGAAGGAATATCCTTCATTGACCGTGAGAGCTTGTGATGGGCTAAGTTGGGACACCCCTGCAGGGTTTTGAACTTCCGAAAGCCATGCCCGTGGTTATGGGCAGATGGGAATTTGTTAATATCCGGTTGTAGAAAACTTGACACTTAACTTAATTAAAATGCATCAACCACGTGTGTAGCTGTGATGGTCTCTTTCCGGCGGAGTCCGGGAAGTGAACACGGTTCTTGTGTTATGCTTGAACATAAATAGACTCAGGATCACTTCTCGGTCATTTCTAGTTCATGACCGTGCTTTGCTTCTCTTGCTCTCATTTGCATAAGTTAGCCACCATATATGCTAGTGCTTGCTGCAGCTCCACCTCACCACCTTTTCCTACCCATAAGCTTAAATAGTCTTGATCGCGAGGGTTGAGATTGCTGAGTCCCCGTGGCTCACAGATACTTCCAAATAGTTGCAGGTGCCGATGATACCAGTGTTGGTGACGCAACCCAGCTCAAGTGGGAGCTCGATGAAGATCGTGTTCGTTGTGTTGTTTCGTTTCCAGTTGATCAGTAGTCGAGCCCAGTTGGGGCGATCGGGGATCTAGCATTAGGGGTGGTCTTCTTTTATTTTGGTTCCGTAGTAGGACCTTGATTGTATTCTGGATGATGTAATGCTATATTTATGTATTGTGTGAAGTGGCGATTGTAAGCCAACTCTTTATCCCTTTCTTATTCAGTACATGGGATGTGTAAAGATTACCCCTCTTGCGACATGCCTACTATGCGGTTATGACTCTAAGTCGTGCTCCGACACGTGGCAGATATAGCCGCATCTTGGGTGTTACAAGTTGGTATCAGAGCCTTCCCCGACTTAGGAGCCCCCTGCTTGAACGAATCGCTGATGTTGTTGAGTCTAGAAAAAATGTTTTGAGTCTTATAGGATTATATATATCAGAGAGTAGGATTCTTTTTACTCCCCAGTCCCTTCGTCGCTCTGGTGAGGCCTCCTGACGTAGAGTTTTGACTCTTCTCTCCTCAAATTTCACTATTTTTTTAGGATCACGCGGGTATCTTGGAATCGTTCCGATGGTTTTGTGACGAGAACATTGTTCTTGGTACCTCCTGACATTTAGGGGTTGTGGCAGTGTCCCGGGGAGTTGAGCTCCGAGGTGTTGTCGTCACAATTTTATCGTTGCAGTTCTGGAATACCAGAGTTTTCGCCAACATCGAAAATCTCCTTTATGCAGTTGTTGGTGAGATAACCTCGACGCCACCCAGTACTGGGGCGGGAGTTCGGGAGTATTGCCATAACTCGTATAATGGATGCTTTTTGAAGGTTGAGGTAAATGATTTCCTAAGGTTTCTTGGTTATGTGTTGAAGGATGGATACAACTGGATGTAGGATTTGCTAGTTTTGGATGAGATATTATGCTTCCCCTGTATCCCCAACACCTGATTGCATAACTAGAAAGTTTCGGGAGTTTATAAGTGGGAATTCAAGTATATCGTAGAATATCTTTCCAACAGACACATGATACGATATGGGATCTATCATGTGTTTGTTCCCGTCTTATTCTGCAAGCCAATCCTTTGTTTTGTTTTGAGTTGTGGTATTCGAGTTGCTTCAAAGTCAAGTGCTGATTCCATTCCTTGCATAAACGGTGTTCTCATATTTCTATGTGAATACTAATCCTTCATGATAATCAATATTGTCATGTCAATCCTCTTTCAACCGGCGTGTTTTTCTCTCCAAGTGGATCCGATCATTTTCAACATCCGCAAGATCACCTCTCGGTTTCCCCAAGTTGTTCGCTTCATCTATCCCCAAGTTGGCTTTGTTTTACCCACCCTCCCACCCTTTTTTCTTCAAGGACTCAGATTTCTTAATCGAGTATCCATCTTATGGATGTGAAGTCTCTCCATTCTTTTCCGTCAATGTTCTTATCCGGTGATTCTCAGGAAGATTCTAATGGAGATTCAAGCTCATCATTTTCATTCTTTTCTTCTCCGGTGGATTCAAGTCAAGCCTTGTCGTTCACATTCTTTTCCTCGTTTCAAATGCTTTTCCCATGCCGGTGCGCCTCATAATCATTCCCCGCTTGCTATTCAATTGTTCCGGAGTGCTGAAGATATCTCAAAGATTCATGTTTCCACTCTGCATTCGTTCAAGATCTTTCGAGGATGTTATCTCATTCAAGTCATTTAATTCAACCGGTGCAATCTCTCTTTTAAATCTCTTCAACGGCGTTTCTTTTGAGTGGGCCCTAAGCTACATGTATTTTCCCAGGATCTTACCTAACTCTTCTAATTTTCCCGGAGTTATTCTAAAATTCATTTCAAAGTTTGACGTAAGAATGATTGGTCATCAGTCAAATGCCTTCTTCCAAGATCTTTCACATTCTTTTCATCATTGGTTCAACCTTTCTAATTTCCATTCCGGAGTGCCTCAACAATTCATGGAGGAGTTTCTCATCGTCATTCTCAACATTTGAAGACCGAAGAAGAGTATTTCCTCTAAATCTTGGTCCGTTCTCTCGAAGATTCGTGGTTCTAGTTTGAGGCCATCTCTCATAATTATTTTTGATTGTGAGAATTCTTTTCACCCATTCGGAGAATTTCATGAGTTGTTTCCATTGCTTCCCTCCGAAGGCCATCTTTTCAAATATTATTCATTCTAGCTTTTAGCTCCCGTTCTCCAAATCATACAGGTGCGTCATTCAAATATTCTCTAATAAGTTCGTGATCTATTCGCCCTCATGTATCAAATTCCGTCAAGTATCTTCATTTGTTCTTTAATTCTTTACGGTGTTTTCTTATCTTTACTTCGTTCATTTCCAATTCTTACGATGGTTCGTTCAAGATTTCTCTTCCTTCTTTATCATATTAATTTATCCGTTGTTCAGTCCTACCGGTGGTTCATTGAAGACCTTCCCAAGTTTGCGCAATATCTATCTTAATCTTTTTTACGAGAATAAGTAGTATGCAAATCTGTTGCTTGTCATCAATCTATATTGGTGAAGGATACACATAACATAATTCTTATTCTTGTTCATCCAAGTGATTAATTCCGTATTTCGGAGGTTCATCAAAATTCTTGAGTTCATTTGTTCATTTTTTCTTACTGGAGTTCTTCATGGAGGTTTTACATGGTGGTTCATCAAAGATTTAATTCCTTCTCGAAGTGCTCATCAAGATTCTTTTCATAGGAGCTCTAGTATTCTTCATCTTGCATTCCGAAGTGCAGTTCTTCCTATCTTATCTTTTGAGGCGGTGTTATGTCATTCTTGATAATTTCCCTTCGTGTTTCATGATTCACAAGTTTTCAAGAATGAGGTAGTTTAAATCCATTAATCTCTTCATTGGAGTTATCTTGGGTTATATTTCACCTAAAGCTTTCCTAACGATTCTTGATATTTATGGTGCTTATAAATGACCCAAGTTCTTCTTTTATCCTCCCGGTGAAATAAGTTTCTCGTCTCCTTGTTCATCTCAATCCAATCTATTGTTTTTCGTTAGTGGCATAATTTCACCTCAAAATTTCGAGATGTTTTCTATAAGCCCACAACAAGCTTACTCTTTTCGTTGTTGGATTTCCAACAACTCCGTTCGACCCTTCTCCTAAAGATATTTTTTCAAGCTCATTTGAGGTAGAAGATGTTGTTTTCTTCTCCGTTCCTTTAATTCCATTCTTGTATTTCTTCCAGAGGCATTGTGATGTTGCTCTCTTCACTCATCATCTCGGATTGTGAGGACCATGTTCTTTTCGTGCTTATCTATTCAACCGGAGTGTTGTGCCCTCTTTTCGAGTTCTCTCATTCTGTCAAGTTTTGCCTCTTTTCTACCGGAGTGCTATCTAAATTCTTTCTTACCCATTGTGCCATTCTTTCAATAGTTCCGGAGGCAGTGTGTTGATTTCATCAAGTGTCCTCTCATCTTGTCAAGTTCATGATTCTAAGTCCTTTCATTTTTACAGTCGGAGTGCTGCCCAAATTATATCACTCTTATTCCTTCTCTATCTTGTTTAACCGGAGTGTTGTGTCTATCATTCGTCTTCTAACCGGACTCTCATCCAAATGCTTTCATTTTGCCAAGCTCATATTATTTACCTTCTATTTCCAACAGGGGTGTTGTCAAAATTGACCTTTATTGTTCCTTGTTCCCCTTTTCTAACGGAGTGTTTTCAACTTTGTTCATCTTTGTTGTATTCTTTCTTTCAATTTGTTCAACCTCTCAAGGTTCTTTGGTTTCTCTCGTTTGTCAAAGAAGCAACTTAGTTTTACCTCTTCTCTTCCTCTCCCGCTTCTCTCTGGTGCCATTCTAGATCTCAGGACGAGATCCTCTTGTAGTGGTGGAGTGTTGTGACGCCCCGAGACCGTTGCGCCAGGTGTCTTCCAGTTATTCGCTGGTGTTGCCTTGTCATTTGCTTGCGTGTTGCATCTTGCCATGTCATCATGTGCATTGCATCATCATGTTTTCAAAACTTGCATCCGTCCGGGTCTCCCCGTTCTCTCCGTTGTCCGTTCTGAGCCCAACCACACTTGCATGCGCCCGCGGCACCTCCAAAATATTATTTTTAAGGGGCTGAAAAATGTTCTCGGAATGGGTTGAAAGTTGGCGTGCGGTGTTGTTATGTTGTTATTAGGTCGCCTGCCAAGTTTCATCGCATTCGGAGTTCGTTTGATAGCCCAACGGATAACTATAGCGACAATATAGTCGGTCAAATCGTCGGACGTTTTCGGTCTCCGAAAACTGTTGTCGGGTTTTCCCTCTCTTTCCTCCCTAGACCGTCTTCATAGTTCACCACCTACCGCCAGGCCTAATCTAACCTCTCTTGTTAGCCCGCGGCCCTCCTCGCGCGCGCGTCCGAAAGTTGTCCCGGACCCGACCCGGGCAGTCGTCACCGTTGGATTCGGATCATCCCCAAACATCCCTAAAACATCTCCTTTTTCTTATTTGGACTCCCTACCTATTTTCTCGGACCGTCTGATTTCAATCGGAGGGACTAGATCACCCCTAACCTAATCCATCCCCTGCTATATAACCGGATCAACCCTAGCCATTGCCTCCTGTCCCATCCATCTTTCCCTTCACGCCGCCGCCAGCCCACCTGGTCTCCTCCTCGTCTTCCCCACTGAGCCAACCTCCATCCATCTCAGATCCACCTCCCTCCAACCGCAGCCTCTGACCACCTCCCGCATTTTCCGCACCACCCAAATCCCCAGTAGCCCCAAGCCGGTCGAAGCCATACCTCACCCTAGTGAGCAGCTCGTCCACGAGCTCTTTTGCCACGCGCCTCCTCCTTCCTCAGCTCCTCCATGCCCCACCTCGCCTCAATCCAGCAGCACAGTAGCTCCCTAGCGTATGCAACTTTCCTCCTCGCTCGATCCCGAGCGGGACAGGCAGGCCCTTCTGCAGTTCGCGAGGCACCAGCCTCCTCAGCTCCTCCGGCCCTGCAACAACGTCACCGGAGTACCGAACCAGGCTGGCCCTTCTGTAGTTCGTCGTTGCCGGAGCATCCCTCCTCCAGCAGGAACTGCTCGCCGCCCCTCTCCTTCCCTTCCTTCTTCTTCTCTGGTCCTCACCTCTCACCTCTCTGCCCAGGAGCGCCAACGTCCGCAACCACAACCCCAAGCGCCTCTTCCGCTCGTGCCACCGCCTGGAGCGCCAAGTCCGTCGGCCTGCCTCCGCTTAGATCTAGCACGGAACGGGACCCCGGCGACCTCCCGCGTCCGGATCCGGCCTCCCATCCCCTGCGCCCGAGCTCCCCTAAACTGAGGCTGTTGTCCTCGACCGTGCCAAGTCCCTCGCCGCGCCGCTCCTGTGTTTCGTTCGAGCAGAGGAGCTCGATCCGCTCGCCCGCGCCATTGACCCGTCACCCTGCTGCCTGGGCCAATCCAGTCGCAGCACTCCGAGGCCGAGCAACCAGCCTGCCTCTGCTTTCCAGATCTGGGCCGAAGCCCATGGTGAGGCCCCAGCAGAGCCTCTGTTGTTTTTTTCTATAGACCCAGCTTGCTTCAGATTCGGCCCGATAGGGTTTTTTCCCTGTTCTGTGATTTTTCTAATTTATCGAGAGACTGTAGTTTTGCAGAAAACCCCCCTAAGTTTCATGCATATCCTAACTCATCAACCATGCATCACTTGTAAAAACATTATATATGTTAAATGCTTAGTTTTTCATCTAGTTTCATAATATGCAACATTCAACCATGATAAAAATGATTAAAATGTTGTTTGTGTTTATTTTGCATAATGCCATGTTAAAATGCTTCATTTCATAACTAATTAACCGTAGCTTCAAACTTAACAAACTTTATATGTAAATGGGGTGGAAAAATGCCTAGTTTAACATGGTGGCTTTACTTTGCATGTTTAATAACTCTAAAATTGTGTTTAGGGCAGAACAGTACCAAATTCAAACATTGCACATGGGGATTTTCCGGATTTGTTGTTTGTTATATCCGGCCTCATTTAAACTTGCCTAGATAGGTAGTTTTCATTTGCTTCACCCCTTGCCATGCTAACCAACATTTAATTTTGTTGAGTACATAAACAAGATCGAACTAAATAATCAAATGTGGTGTTCCGGCAATATGCAACTTGTTGCGTATTGAGCTCCACTTAACTTGTAGTTTTGCTTGTGCACTTTGACATGCCATGCCTCTTTAAACCGGACATGCATCATACTTGGCTGTGCATCATGCCATGTTTATGTGATGGTTGTTTACTATGTTATTTGCTTCTTTCCGATGATGCTTCTCGGGTTAGTTCTGACAACGTCGTGTTTGTGAGAATCCGTTCGACTACGTCCGTTTGGCTTCATCATGGACTCGTTCTTCTTCCTTGCGGAATTTCAGGCAAGATGACCATACCCTCGAAATCACTTCTATCTTTGCTTGCTAGTTGCTCGCTCTATTGCTATGCTGCGATACCTACCACTTGATATTTCATGCCTCCCATATTGCCATGGCAAGCCTCTAACCCACCTTGTCCTAGCAAACCGTTCTTTGGTTATGTCACCGCTTTGCTCAGCCCCTCTTATAGCGTTGCTAGTTGCAGGTGAAGATGGAGTTTGTTCCATGTTGGAACATGTTTATTGTTGGGATGTCATTATTATACCTTGTTTATTTTAATGCACCTATATACTTGGTAAAGGGCGGAAGGCTTGGCCTTATGCCTGGTGTTTTGTTCCACTCTTGCCGCCCTTGTTTCCGTCATACCGGTGTTATGTTCCTTGATTTTGCGTTCCTTACGCGGTTGGGTTATAATGGGAACCCCTTGACAGTTCGCCTTGAATAAAACTCCTCCAGCAAGGCCCAACCTTGGTTTTACCATTTTCCACCTAAGCCTTTTTCCCTTGGGTTCTACAGACTCAAGGGTCATCTTTATTTTAAACCCCCCGGGCCAGTGCTCCTCTGAGTGTTGGTCCAAAATAGAACCCCTTGCAGCGCCACCTCGGGGAAACTTGAGGGTTGGTTTTAGTTGTACGGATTGCTTATCTGGTGTGCCCTGAGAACGAGATATGTGCAGCTCCTATCGGGATTTGTCGGCACATTCGGGTGGCTTTGCTGGTCTTGTTTTACCATTGTCGAAATGTCTTGTAACCGGGATTCCAAGTCTGATCGGGTCGTCCTGGGAGAAGGAATATCCTTCGTTGACCGTGAGAGCTTGTGATGGGCTAAGTTGGGACACCCCTGCAGGGTTTTGAACTTTCGAAAGTCGTGCCCACGGGTATGGGCAGATGGGAAATTTGTTAATATCCGGTTGTAGAAAACTTGACACTTAACTTAATTAAAATGCATCAACCGCATGTGTAGCCGTGATGGTCTCTTTCTGGTGGAGTCCGGGAAGTGAACACGGTTCTTGTGTTATGCTTGAACGTAAGTAGACTCAGGATCCCTTATCGATCATTTCTAGTTCACGACCGTGCTTTGCTTCTCTTCTCGCTCTTATTTGCGTAAGTTAGCCACCATATATGCTAGTGCTTGCTGCTGCTCCACCTCACCACCTTTTCCTACCCATAAGCTTAAATAGTCTCGATCGCAAGGGTTGAGATTGCTGAGTCTTCGTGGCTCACAGATACTTCCAAACAGTTGCAGGTGCTGATGATACCAGTGTAGGTGACGCAACCCAGCTCAAGTGGGAGCTCGATGAAGATCGTGTTCATTGTTGAGGGAGTCCTAGCTTAGGGGGTGTCCGGATAGCCGGACTATACCTTCGGCTGGACTCCTGGACTATGAAGATACAAGATTGAAGACTTCGTCCCATGTCCGGAAGGGACTTTCCTTGGCATGGAAGGCAAGCTTGGTGATACGGATATGTAGATCTCCTACCCTTGTAACCGACTCTGTGTAACCCTAGCCCTCTCCAGTGTCTATATAAACCAGAGGGTTTTAGTCCATAGGACGAACAACAATCATACCATAGACTAGCTTCTAGGGTTTAGCCTCTCTGATCTCGTGGTAGATCTACTCTTGTACTACCCATATCATCAATATTAATCGAGCAGGACGTAGGGTTTTACCTCCATCAATAGGGCTCGAACCTGGGTAAAAACATCGCGCCCCTCGTCTCCTATTACCATCTGCCTAGACGCACAGTTCGGGACCCCCTACCCGAGATCCAACGGTTTTGACACTGACATTGGTGCTTTCATTGTGAGTTCCTCTGTGTCGTCACTTTTAGGCCCGATGGCTTGTCCGATCATCAATAGCGATGCGATCCAGGGTGAGACCTTTCTCCCCGGACAGATCTTCGTATTCGGTGGCTTTGCACTACGGGCCAATTCGCTTGGTCATCTGGAGCAGATCGAAAGCTACGCCCCTGGCCATCAGGTCAGATTTGGAAGTTTGAGCTACACGGCCGACATCCGCGGAGACTTGATCTTCGACAGATTCGAGCCACAGCCGAGCGCGCCGCACTGTCACGATGGGCACGATCTAGCTCTGCCGCCGAACAGTGCCCTGGAGGCCGCACCCGCATCAGCTCCGACCCTTAATTCGGAGCCAACTGCGCCAACCGAGGATGGGTGGTTGGACACCGCCTCGGGGGCTACAATCTCTACAGAGATCGAACCGAACACCAGCCCTATTCTCTGCGAAGCTCGTGACTCCAAGGAGCCGGACTCCTCTCCAGACTCCGAGCCCTCCATGCCCCTACCGATCGAACCCGATTGGGCGCCGATCATGGAGTTCACTGCCGTGGACATCTTTCAGCACTCGCCCTTCGGCGATATTCTGAATTCACTGAAGTATCTCTCTTTATCAGGAGAGCCCTGGCCGGACTATGGTCAGCAAGGTTGGGATGCGGATGATGAATAAATTCAAAGCCCACCCACCACCCACTTCGTAGCCACTATCGATGATTTAACCGACATGCTCGACTTCGACTCCGAAGACATCGATGGCATGGACGCCGATGCAGGAGACAATCAAGAACCAGCGCCTATAGGGCATTGGAAAGCCACCTCGTCGTATGATATATACATGGTGGACACCCCAAAAGAAGGCAATGGCGATGGAACAGCGGAGGATGACCCCTCCAAGAAGCAGCCTAAGCGCCGGCGTCAGCGGCGCCGCTCTAAATCCCGCCAAAGCAAAAACAGTGATTCCGGCACGGGAGATAATAACACCCCGGACAGTGCCGAAGACAACCACCTCCAGCAAGATTCAGCACATGAGGATGGAGAAGCCAGCCCTCATGAGAGAGCGGCAGACAGAGAGGTCGAGGACGATAATTATATGCCTCCCTCCGATGACGAGGCAAGCCTCGACGACGACGAATTTGTCGTGCCGGAGGATCCCATCGAACAAGAGCGTCTCAAACGCAGGCTTATGGCCATGGCGAACAGCCTCAAGAAAAAACAGCAACAGCTTAGAGCTGATCATGATTTGCTAGCCGACAGAAGGACTGAAGTCCTCGCGGCCGAGAGCATGAACTCGAACGCCCCTCCAAAAGCTACCCAAAGCGCGGGTTGCTACCCCAATTAGAGGAGGAAGCACCTAAACCTACATCACCAGTGCATGCTGCGGCCGACCGGCCACCCCGTGGCCGCGACAGAGAGGCCTCTCGGCCCTCCACTCAAGCCGCACCCCGGTGCCGCTCAAAAAATACCAAGGCACGGGAAAACACGCCAGACCTGCGAGATATATTGGAGGACAAGGCAAGGCAAACAAGATCGATCTACGGATCACGTGGGCGCCCCACGGCACGAGACGGTAACCGTCCCTCCGGATACAGTAAATTCGGCCAGGCCGAACACAATAGACAAAGCTCGCTTGAGCTGCGTCGTGATATAGCCCAATACAGAGGCGCCGCACACCCACTATGCTTCACAGATGAAGTAATGGATCATCAAATCCCCGAGGGTTTCAAACCCGTGAACATCGAATCATACGATGGCACAACAGATCCTGCGGTATGGATCGAGGACTATCTCCTTCATATCCACATGGCCCGCGGTGATGACCTACATGCCATCAAATACCTCCCACTCAAGCTTAAAGGACCAGCTCGGCATTGGCTTAACAGCTTGCCAGCAGAATCAATTGGTTGTTGGGAGGACCTAGAAGCCGCTTTCCTCAACAATTTCCAGGGCACTTATGTGCGACCACCAGACGCCGATGACCTAAGCCACATAATTCAGCAGCCAGAGGAATCGGCCAGACAATTCTGGACACGGTTCCTAACCAAGAAAAATCAACTCGTCGACTGTCCGGACGCAGAGGCCCTAGCAGCCTTCAAGCATAACATCCGTGACGAGTGGCTTGCACGGCACCTAGGACAGGAAAAGCCGAAATCCATGGCAGCCCTCACGACACTTATGACCCGCTTTTGCGCAGGAGAAGACAGCTGGCTAGCTCGCAGCAATAACATGACCAAGAGCCCTGGTAATTCGGATACCAAGGACAACAGTGGCAGGTTGCGTCGCAACAAGCAAAAGCGCCGCATTAACGGAGACAATGCTGAGGATACGGTAGTTAATGCCGGATTCAGAGGCTCTAAACCCGGTCAGCAGAAAAAGCCATTCAAAAGAAATACTCCAGGCCCATCCAGTTTGGACCGAATACTCGACCGCTCATGCCAGATACATGGCACCCCCGAAAAACCAGCCAATCACACTAACAAGGATTGTTGGGTGTTCAAGCAGGCAGGCAAGTTAAATGCCGAAAGCAGAGACAAGGGGCTGCATAGCGATGACGAGGAGGAGCCCCGGCCGCCGAACAACAGTGGACAGAAAGGTTTTCCCCCACAAGTGCGGACGGTGAACATGATATACGCAACCCACGTCCCCAAGAGGGAGCGGAAGCGTGCGCTAAGGGACTTATACGCGATGGAGCCAGTCGCCCCAAAGTTCAACCCATGGTCTTCCTGCCCGATCACTTTTGATCGAAGGGACCACCCTACTAGCACCCGTCATGGCGGGTTCGCTGCATTGGTTCTAGACCCAATTATTGACGGATTTCACCTCACTAGAGTCCTTATGGACGGCGGCAACAGCCTGAACCTGCTTTACCAGGATACAGTGCGAAAAATGGACATCGATCCCTCGAGGATTAAACCCACTAAAACGACCTTTAAAGGCATCATACCAAGTGTAGAGGCCAACTGTACAGGCTTAGTTAAACTTGAAGTGGTCTTTGGATCTCCGGATAATTTCCGAAGCGAGGAGTTAATCTTCGACATAGTCCCGTTCCGCAGTGGCTATCACGCACTGCTTAGGCGAACCGCATTTGCCAAGTTCAATGCGGTGCCACACTACGCATACCTCAAGCTCAAGATGCCACGCCCTCGAGGAGTCATCACGGTCAATGGAAACACCGAACGCTCTCTCCGAACGGAGGAGCATACGGCGGCTATCGCAGCAGAAGTACAAAGCAGCCTCTCAAGGCAATTCTCCAGTCCAGCCATTAAACGTCTGGACACAGTCAAGCGCGCCCGGAGTAACCTACAACAAGACCGCCTGGCACGTTCCGAGCAAGCGTAGCAATGCGTCCCCAACCCCAGCCCTCGCTAACTTGCGAAACCAGTATTGCGCGTACATAACTACGCTCTGGAAATACCATGGGCACAGGGGGAGGGGCACCAACACGGCACGCCCGAAACGCGGCTTAAACCGCACTAGGGGCTGCCAATTTCTTAATTTTCTCTTATTTTCAGGACTCCATTCTTCGGAAGGCTTGTCTGGCAGTACAATTACCGCACAAATGATACAACCAGGGAAGCAGAAAGCTACGCCGCACTACGGAACTCTAAGGTGGTCTCTATAACAAGCAGTATACCTGTTTCACATACCACTCCGCGGCTCGCCCCTGGAAAGGACATGTTAAATAGTCCCATCTTTTGCTTATTGCACTATTTGTATTGTTCTGCTTTGATCGCAGCCTTTTTAAATAAACAATGCATGGCTTCCGTCTATTATTGCATTACTCTTTTTTACGAATATGTTCATTAATGACATGTTG
The DNA here is from genome assembly GCF_002162155.2 of Triticum dicoccoides. Classification (NCBI taxonomy): domain Eukaryota; kingdom Viridiplantae; phylum Streptophyta; class Magnoliopsida; order Poales; family Poaceae; genus Triticum; species Triticum dicoccoides. Next base: position 176,324,869 of record NC_041392.1, read on the forward strand.
CACCCGTACACTTTGGTACGGCCAATACGCCAGGGGCTTAAGTACCCCACAATACGGTGTGAGAAGTCCGAACACTTTCACAAGTGCGGCACCCCAAACTTATAGCATTATATTCATCGGCTCCGAATCATGTCTTGGGTAAACAGTTGGGTTTGCCCGGGTCCTATGTTTTGGTACCTTATGTTCCATTATATCGGCTAAGGTAGCACTAGGAGAACTACTGCGATTGTGCCCCAGTTGAGCTGGGCTAAGCACCTCAGTAGAGAAAGCTAAAATAGACCGTCATGATGAGGCGAGAGCTGGTCGCTGTTCGAGAGGTTTTCGAGTCCCTAAAGACTTATGCCGCTTAGAGCAAGGAGTCAGCTTTGTCCGGCCTAGGCGTGGATAGCGCCCCGAACTCGGTCTTTCGAACACTAGGGGCTTCGCCGAAATTTAAAATTATAGAATTCTATGGCTAAGTGAGAGTGTTCAAGCATTATAGTCTGATTGCCTTGTTCATTGTGTTGAGCGCCTCCCTCGAAGGACCCAAAAATGGGAAAAAGAGCGATCATGTTTATCCCAAACACCCCAGCACTCGTGGCATGGGGGCAGAAGCCGACGACTCGCCATCTCTCAAATTTGATAAACGGCCGCACAGAAGGTAATATTTTAAATTCAAAAAGCATTGCTCAGCGCACATGAACAAGTTTTCAGTGCACAGGACAAAACGAGCGAGTTTACTCAAAATTACATCCCTGGAACATTCATCCGCCATAACACGGGCACCCTTTAGAACACCCTCGTAATACATCTCGGGCTTGCGATGCTCCTTGCCTGGCAGTGGCCCTTCCTTCACAAGCTTCTCAGCATCCAGCTTGCCCCAGTGCACCTTCGCATGGGCAAGCGCCCTACGGGCACCCTCGATGTGTTGGAAATATGCCCTAGAGGCAATAATAAATTGGTTATTATTATATTTCCTTGTTCATGATAATCGTTTATTATCCATGCTAGAATTGTATTGATAGGAAACTCAGATATATGTGTGGATACATAGACAACACCATGTCCCTAGTAAGCCTCTAGTTGACTAGCTCGTTGATCAATAGATGGTTACGGTTTCCTGACCATGTACATTGGATGTCGTTGATAACGGGATCACATCATTAGGAGAATGATGTGATGGACAAGACCCAATCCTAAGCCTAGCACAAAGATCGTGTAGTTCGTTTGCTAAAGCTTTTCTAATGTCAAGTATAATTTCCTTAGACCACGAGATTGTGCAACTCCCGGATACCGTAGGAGTGCTTTGGGTGTGCCAAACGTCACAACGTAACTGGGTGGCTATAAAGGTACACTACAGGTATCTCCGAAAGTGTCTGTTGGGTTGGCACGAATCGAGATTGGGATTTGTCACTCCGTGTAAACGGAGAGGTATCTCTGGGCCCACTCGGTAGGACATCATCATAATGTGCACAATGTGATCAAGGAGTTGATCACGGGATGATGTGTTACGAAACGAGTAAAGAGACTTGCCGGTAACGATATTGAACAAGGTATCGGGATACCGACGATCGAATCTCCGACAAGTATCATACCGATGGACAAAGGGAATTGTATACGGGATTGATTGAATCCTTGACATCGTGGTTCATCCGATGAGATCATCGTGGAACATGTGGGATCCAACATGGGTATCCAGATCCCGCTGTTGGTTATTGGCCGGAGAGTTGTCTCGGTCATGTCTGCATGGTTCCCGAACCCGTAGGGTCTACACACTTAAGGTTTGATGACGCTAGGGTTATAGGGAAAGTATGTACGCGGTTACCGAATGTTGTTCGGAGTCCCGGATGAGATCCCGGATGTCACGAGGAGTTCCGGAATGGTCCGAAGGTAAAGATTGATATATAGGAAATATGGTTTTGGCCATCGGAAGTGTTCCGGGCATCACCGGTAGTGTACCGGGACCACCGGAGGGGTCCGGGGGTCCACCAGGTGGGGCCACCAGCCCCGGAGGCTTACATGGGCCAATAGTGGGAAGGGACTAGCCCCTAGGTGGGCTGGGGCGCCTCCCACCAAGGCCCAAGGTGTCCTCAAGAGGAGAGGGGGCAAACCCTAGGCGCAGATGGGCCCTAAGGCCCACCCTAGGTGCGCCCCCCTCTCTCTCCCCCTTGGCCGCCTCCCAGATGGGATCTGGGGGCTGCCGCCACCCCTAGGGAGGGAACCCTAGGTGGGGGCGCAGCCCCTCCCCTCCCCCTATATATACTTGAGCAAAGGGGCAGCCCAACACACGATTCAATCTCCCTGTTGGCGCAGCCCTACCCCTCTTCCTCCTCGTCTCTCGTAGTGCTTGGCGAAGCCCTGCTGGAGTCCCGCGCTCCTCCACCACCACCACGCCATCGTGCTGCTGCTGGATGGAGTCTTCCCCAACCTCTCCTTCTCCCCTTGCTGGATCAAGGCGTAGGAGACGTCATCGGGCTGTACGTATGTTGAACACGGAGGTGTCGTCCGTTCGGCACTAGGATCATCGGTGATTTGGATCACGACGAGTATGACTCCATCAACCCCGTTCTTGCAACGCTTCCGCTTAGCGATCTACAAGGGTATGTAGATGCACTCTCCTTCCCCTCGTTGCTAGATTACTCCATAGATTGATCTTGGTGATGCATAGAAAAGTTTGAATTTCTGCTACGTTCCCCAACAGTGGCATCATGAGCTAGGTCTATGCGTAGTTTCTATGCACGAGTAGAACACAAAGCAGTTGTGGGCGTCGATATTGTCAATTTACTTGCTGTTACTAGTCTTATCTTGATTCGGCGGCATCGTGGGATGAAGCGGCCCGGACCGACCTTACACGTACTCTTACGTGAGACTGGTTCCACCGACTGACATGCACTAGTTGCATAAGGTGGCTAGCGGGTGTCTGTCTCTCCCACTTTAGTCGGATCAGATTCGATGAAAAGGGTCCTTATGAAGGGTAAATAGAAATTGGCATATCACGTTGTGGTTTTCACGTAGGTAAGAAACGTTCTTGCTAGAAACCTATAGCAGCCACGTAAAAACTTGCAACAACAATTAGAGGACGTCTAACTTGTTTTTGCAGCATATGCCTTGTGATGTGATATGGCCAAAAGGATGTGATGAATGATATATGTGATGTATGAGATTGATCATGCCCTTGTAATAGGAATCACGACTTGCATGTCGATGAGTATGACAACCGGCAGGAGCCATAGGAGTTGTCTTTATTTATTTATTTATGACCTGCGTGTCAACATAAACGTCATGTAATTACTTTACTTTATTGCTAAAGCGTTAGCCATAGTAGTAGAAGTAATAGATGACGAGACAACTTCGAGAAGACACGATGATGGAGATCATGGTGTCATGCCGGTGACAACGATGATCATGGAGCCCCGAAGATGGAGATCAAAAGGAGCAAAATGATATTGGCCATATCATGTCACTATTTGATTGCATGTGATGTTTATCATGTTTTACATCTTATTTGCTTAGAACGACAGTAGCTTAAATAAGATGATCCCTCGTAATAATTTCAAGAAAGTGTTCCCCCTAATTGTGCACCGTTGCGAAGGTTCGTTGTTTCGAAGCACCACGTGATGATCGGGTGTGATAGATTCTAACGTTCGAATACAACGGGTGTAAGCCAGATTTACACAGCAAAAACACTTAGGTTGACTTGACGAGCCTAGCATGTATAGACATGGCCTCGGAACACGGAAGACCGAAAGGTCGAGCATGAGTCGTATAGAAGATACGATCAACATGAAGATGTTCACCGATGTTGACTAGTCCGTCTCACGTGATGATCGGACACGGCCTAGTTGACTCGGATCATGTTTCACTTAGATGACTAGAGGGATGTCTATCTGAGTGGGAGTTCATTAAATGAACTCAATTATCATGAACATAGTCTAAATTGTCTTTGCAAATATGTTGTAGATAAATAGCTCACGTTGTAGCTCCCTGTTTCAATACGTTCCTAGAGAAAGATTAAGTTGAAAGATATTGTAAGCAATGATGCGGACTAGGTCCGTAGTCCGAGGAGTGTCCTCACTGCTACACAGAAGGCTTACGTCTTTGATGCACCGCTCGATGTGCAAACCCCTACAACATCGTCTGTGGATGTTGTGAACACCTGACAGATACATCCTGATGACTACTTTATAGTTTAGTGCACCATACTTTACGGCTTAGAATCGGGATTCCAATGACGTTTTGAACGCCAGAGAACATATGAGATGTTCCAAGAGCTGAAATTGGGATTTCAGGCTCCTGCCCGTGTTGAGAGGTATGAGACCTCTGACAAGTTCTTTTGCCAACAAGATGGAGGAGAATAGCTCAGCTGGTGAGCATGTGCTCAAAATGTCTGGGTGCTACAATCACTTAAATCAAGTGGGAGTTAAACTTCCAGATAAGATAGTGATTGATAGAGTTCTCTAGCCACTATCACTAAGCTGCTAGATCTTCATGATGAACTATGACGTGCAAGGGATGGAATTGATCCCGGAGCTGTTCGCGGTGCTTAAGACCGCAAAAGGTAGAAATCAAGAAGAAGCATCAAGTGTTGATGGTTTAACAAGACCACTGGTTTCAAGAAGGGAAAGGGCTAGAAGGGAAACCTCATGGATGGCAAACCAGTTGCCGCTCCAGTGAAGGAACCCAAGGTTGAACCCAAACCCGAGACTAAGTGCTTCTATTGTAAGGGGAACGGTCATTGGTAGCGGAATTACCCCAAATGCATGGTAGATAAGAAGGGTGGTAACTTCAACAAAGTATATACGTGTTATTAATGTGTACCTCGCTAGTACTCCTGGTAGCACCTGGGTATTGGATACCGGTTCAGTTGCTATTATTGGTGACTTGAAGCTAAAGCTACGGACTAAACGGAGACTGGCTAAGGGCGAGGTGACAATGTGTGTTGGAAGTGTTTCCAAAGTTGATGAGATCACCATCGCACGCTCCATCTGCCTTCGGGATTAATATTGAACCTAGATAAATGTTATCAGGTGTCTACGTTGAGCATGAATATGATAGGATCATGTTCATTGCAATACGGTTATTCATTTAAGTTAGAGAATACTGGTTATTCTGTTTACATGAATAATACCTTTCATGGTCATGCACCCTATGTGAATGGTTCATTGAATCTCGGTCGTGGTAATACACATGTTCACGCCAAAAGATGTAGAATTAATAATGATAGTACCACTTTCTTGTGGCACTGCCACTTAGGTCATATTGGCGTAAGATGCATGAAGAAACTCTATGTCGATGGATGTTTGGAGTCACTTGATTTTGAATCTCTTGACACATGCGAGCCATGCCTCATGGGCAGGATGACTAAGACCCCGTTTTCAGGTACAATGAAACGGGCAAGTGACTTGTTGGAAATCATGCATGCTGATGCGTGTGATCCAATGAGAATTGAAGCGTGTGGTGGATATCGCTATTTTCTCATCTTCACTGACAATTTGGGTAGATATAGGTATATCTACTTAATGAAGCACAAGTCTGAAACGTTTGAAAAGTTCAAGCATTTTTAGAGTGAAGTTAAGAATCATCATAACAATAAGATCATGTTCCTACGATCTGATCAAAAGGGGATTTTCTGAGTTATGAGTTTGGCAATCACTTAAGACATTGTGGAATTGTTTCACAGTTGAAGCCACCTGGAACACCACAAGGTAATGGTGTGTCCGGACGTCGTAATCGAACCCTATGAGATATGGTGCGATCTATGATGTCTGTTACCAATCTATCGTTTTTCATTTTGAGGTTATGCGTTAGAGACAACTGCATTCACTTTAGATAGGACACCATCTAAGTCCGTTGAGACGACGTCGTATGAACATTGGTTTGGCAAGAAACCAAAGTTGTCGTTTCTTAATGTTTGGGGCTGCGATGCTTAAGGCTTCAGCCGGAGAAGCTCGAACCCAAAGCGGACAAACACATCTTCATAGGATACCCAAAGGTGACAGTTGGGTATACCTTCTATCTCAGATCCGAGGGCAAATTGTTTGTCTCTAAGAACGGGTCCTTTCTCGAGAAGGAGTTCTCTCGAAAGAATTGAGTGGGAGGAAGATAGAACTTGATGAGGTTGTCGAACCTTTATTTCAACCAGAGAATGATGCAACACAGAAAGATGTTTTCTGTGGCACCTACGTCTGTTGAATAGGAAGTTAATGATAGTGATCATGAAGCTTCGGATCAAGTTGCTATCGAACCTCGTAGGTCGACAAGGATATGTACTACTCCTAAGTGGTACGGTAATCCTGTCTTAGACATCATGTTGTTAGACAACAATGAACCTACGATCTATGGAGAAGCGATGGTGGGCCCGTATTTCGACAAATGGTTAGAAGCCATGAAATCCGAGATAGGATTCATATATCAGAACAAAGTATGGACTTTGGTGGACTTTCCCGATGATCGGCAAGCCATTGAGATAAATGGATCTTTAAGAAGAAGCCAGACGTGGGCGGTAATGTTACCGTCTATGAAGCTCGACTTGTGGGAAAGAGTCTTTTCACAAGTTCAAGGAGTTGAGTACGATGAGAATTTCTCACCCGTAGCAATGCTTGAGTCCGTCGGAATTATGATAGCATTAGCTATATTTTTCGATTATGAAATCTTACAGATGGATGTCAAAACAAGTTTTCTTACCAGTTTTTCATAAGAAAAGTTGTATGTGATACAATAAAGGGTTTTGTCGATCCCAGCGATCCTTCTATGGACTAGAGCAAGCATCTCGGAATCAGAATATATGCTTTGATGGAGTGATCAAAGCTTTTAGGTTTATACAATGTTTGCTAGAAACTTGTATTTACAAGAAAGTGAGTGGGAGCACTACAACATTTCTGATAAGTATATGTGGATGACATATTGTTGATTCGAAATGATGTAGAATTTCTGAAAAGCATAAACAGTTGTTTGAAGAGTGATTTCAAAGGAAGACCTAGATAAAGCTGCTTACATATTGGGCATCAAGATCTATAGAGATAGATCAAAATGCCTGATGATACTTTCAAAGAACGCACACCTTGACATGTTTTTGAAGGAGTTCAAAATAGATCAGTCAAAGAAGGGGTTCTTACCTGAGTTGTAAGGTGTGAAGTTGAGTAAGACTCAAAGCTTGACCACGGCATAAGAAAGAGGAAGGATGAAGGTCATCCCCTATGCTCTTGTCATAGGCTCTATATGGTATGTCATGCTGAGTACCGCACCTGATGTGTGCCTTGCCACATGTCTGGCAAGAGGGTACAAAGGTGATCTAGGAATGGATCACCAGATAGCGGTCAAAATTGTCCTTAGAGGAATAAGGAAATGTTTCTCGGTTATGGAGGTGGTAAAGAGTTCGACGTAAAGAGTTACGTCGATGCAAGCTTAACACCTATCCGGATAGCTCTGAGTAGAGATATCGGATACGTATAATGGAGCAATAATTTGGAATAGCTCCAAGTGGAACGTGGTAGCAGCATCTACGATATGACATAAAGTTTTGCGAAATACATAGGGATCTGAATATGGAAAGACCCGTTGACTACAACCTCTCTCACAAGCATAACATGATCAAACCCAGAACTGTTTGAGTGTTTATCACATAGTGACGTGAACTAGATCATTGAGTCTAGTAGACTCTTGGATGTTGGTCACATGGCGATGTGACCTGTGAGTGTTAATCACATGGCGATGTGAACTAGATTATTGACTCTAGTGCAAGTGGGAGACTGTTGGAAATATGCCCTAGAGGCAATACTAAATTGGTAATTATTATATTTCCTTGTTCATGATAATCGTTTATTATCCATGCTAGAATTGTATTGATAGGAAACTCAGATACATGTGTGGATACATAGACAACACCATGTCCCTAGTAAGCCTCTAGTTGACTAGCTCGTTGATCAATAGATGGTTACGGTTTCCTGACCATGGATATTGGATGTCGTTGATAATGGGATCACATCATTAGGAGAATGATGTGATGGACAAGACCCAATCCTAAGCCTAGCACAAAGATCGTGTAGTTCGTTTGCTAAAGCTTTTCTAATGTCAAGTATCATTTCCTTAGACCATGAGATTGTGCAACTCCCGGATACCGTAGGAGTGCTTTGGGTGTGCCAAACATCACAACGTAACTGGGTGGCTATAAAGGTACACTACAGGTATCTCTGAAAGTGTCTGTTGGGTTGGCACGAATCGAGACTGGGATTTGTCACTCCGTGTAAACGGAGAGGTATCTCTGGGCCCACTCGGTAGGACATCATCATAATGTGCACAATGTGATCAAGGAGTTGATCACGGGATGATGTGTTATGGAACGAGTAAAGAGACTTGCCGGTAACGATATTGAACAAGGTATCGGGATATCGACGATCGAATCTCGGGCAAGTATCATACCGATGGACAAAGGGAATTGTATATGGGATTGATTGAATTCTTGACATCGTGGTTCATCCAATGAGATCATCGTGGAACATGTGGGAGCCAACATGGGTATCCAGATCCTGCTGTTGGTTATTGGCTGGAGAGTTGTCTCGGTCATGTCTGCATGGTTCCCGAACCCGTAGGGTCTACACACTTAAGGTTTGATGATGCTAGGGTTATAGGGAAAGTATGTACGCGGTTACCGAATGTTGTTCGGAGGCCCGGATGAGATCCCGGACGTCACGAGGAGTTCCGAAATGGTCCAGAGGTAAAGATTGATATATATGAAGTATGGTTTTGGCCACCGGAAGTGTTCCGGGCATCACCAGTAGTGTACCGGGACCACCAGAGGGGTCCGGGGGTCCACCAGGTGGGGCTACCAGCCCCGGAGGCTTACATGGGCCAATAGTGGGAAGGGACCAGCCCCTAGGTGGGCTGGGGCGCCTCCCACCAAGGCCCAAGGCGTCCTCAAGAGGAGAGGGGGCAAACCCTAGGCGCAGATGGGCCCTAAGGCCCACCCTAGGTGCGCCCCCCTCTCTCTCCCCCTTGGCCGCCTCCCAGATGGGATCTGGGGTCTGCCGCCACCCCTAGGGAAGGAACCCTAGGTGGGGGCGCAGCCCCTCCCCACCCCCTATATATACTTAAGCAAAGGGGTAGCCCAACACACGATTCAATCTCCCTGTTGGCGCAGCCCTACCCCTCTTCCTCCTCGTCTCTCGTAGTGCTTGGTGAAGCCCTGCTGGAGTCCCGTGCTCCTCCACCACCACCACGCCGTCGTGCTGCTGCTGGATGGAGTCTTCCCCAACCTCTCCTTCTCCCCTTGCTGGATCAAGGCGTAGGAGACGTCACCGGGCTGTATGTGTGTTGAACACGGAGGTGCCGTCCGTTTGGCACTAGGATCATTGGTGATTTGGATCACGACGAGTACGACTCCATCAACCCCGTTCTTGCAACGCTTCCGCTTAGCAATCTACAAGGGTATGTAGATGCACTCTCCTTCCCCTCGTTGCTAGATTACTCCATAGATTGATCTTGGTGATGCGTAGAAAATTTTGAATTTCTGCTACGTTCCCCAACACGATGCATACGGAGCGCTTGATGACTTCGAGCCTTGGACAGGCCTCCACCAGCCGCCTCACCAGCCCGAAGTTGCTCCCAGGCATGGCCTCTCCAGGCCACAGCCGGACTATGAGGCCCTTCATGGCCTGTTCGGCCACCTTATGGAGCTCGACCAGCTGTTTCAGCTGCTCGCTTAAGGGCACCGGGTGTTCGGCCTCAGCATACTGAGACCAGAACACCTTCTCCGTCGAACTTCCCTCGTCGACTCGGTAGAAGGCGGTAGCATCCGACACGCTATGGGGCAAGTATGTGAATGCTCCTGGAGAGCTCCGGATTTGGGTAAGTAACAAGTAGTTCACTTTTACGTGCTTGCTTTGCATAAAGAATGCCTTACCCGCCGCTATCTTTTTTATTGCCTCAACCTCCTGGAGGGCCTTCTAGGCTTCGGCCTTGGCAGACTTGGCATCTTCAATGGCCTCCGCGAGCTCAGACTCTCGCGTTTTCGAGTCAAGCTCCAAACTCTCATGTTTTTTCATGAGAGCCTGGAGCTCTTGCCTCACCTCGCCAACCTGCGTCTCATGCTTCTCCCGCTCGGTGCGCTCCATGCCTGCCCTCTTCTTGGCCTTGGCTAATGCTTGCTTAAGGGTCGCCACCTCAGTTGTGGCCCCTACAATAGCCACATTAATCCTGTCACTTTTTGCAATTGCACCTTTCACATATTTAAATAAGGTATTTCTTACCTTCCTTCTCCTTGAGCTACTGCTTGGCTAGGCCGAGCTCTTGCTCGGACCGCTCGAGGTTCTGCTTCAGCGTTCCCACCTCCGCAGTCAGTGCGGCGGATGCTAGCAGCGAAGCCTGCATACGCATATTGACTTACTTTTGTTAGACTCCTGCGAACGGTATTAGATCCTTTATTCGGCTTTTCTTTCCGAATGCCAAACAGAGCATCAGGGGATACTGTCTATGCGGTAATATTTTTACATATCTTTTACTTACCTCAAAGCCTGTTAGAAGGCTGGCACAGGCTTCAGTCAGTCCGCTCTTGGTGGACTGAACCTTCTGGATCACCGCACTCATAACAGTGCGGTGCTCCTCGTCGATGGAGGCGCCGTCAAGCACCTCCAGCAAATTGCCCGGTGCCTCCGGTTGGATGGAGGTCACCGGCTCGGTAGGCCTGCCCCTCTTGGAAGGAGGCCACCTGCCGGAGTCCAGAACCGTTGAAGGTTCCGGCGCGGTGTCCGGCTCAAGGCCGGACTTGGAGCCCTTGGGGGTTCTATCCCCTTTACGCCTGGAGTCTGGGAGGTCGCCTTGCGGCGCCTCCAGGACCACCTCCTCCTGGCTTGGAACCTGTTGGGACAGCACCTCGGCGTCGTCCGTAGGGTGGGGGGAGGTAGCGGGCGGAAGTGAATTCACGTCCGACGAATCCAGGGAGCTGCTCGACGACTCGTCGAGCCCGGCCTTGGGCGGACTGCATAGTCATATTCGGCGTAAGGAGGAGTTGTGCAAGAAAGGAACACTATGAATTGCTCCGGTGTCCGAATACTTACAATCTCGCCAGGGGCTTGGCCCTGCGCGGCCACTCCTCTTCGCCATCGTCGGCGTCGGCGGAGTAGTCCAGAGAAAGGGTCTTCCCTTTCTTGGACCCTTCGGCCTCCCCAGTTGGAGCGGCCTTCCTTTTCTTCCCTCCCCCCGCTGGAGGAGGAGAGGTCTCTTCTTCCTCCTCCTCGTCTTCATGGGAGGAGTGCGTCTTGGGGTCGTCGGATGATGAATCCGACGCCTCCTGGCGCCGGGCACTCTTTCGAGTCCCCGTGGCCTTTTTCTTGGCCTTCTTCTCCGGCACCACATAGGGTGCCGGAACCAGCAGCTTCGCCAAGCGAGCGTCCGCTGGGCCTTCGGGTAAAGGAGCCGGACAGATGATCTGTCCGGACGTCTCCTGCCAATCCTATCAAAGGTAAGGGAGCTTAGATCCCGCATGGAGTCAAACTATGAAAAACTAATGCCCTGTAAAAGGTAAAAACAGCTTACAGCACGAGCGTGACGCCACGTGCTGAATCCGCGATCCTCGGTAGCGGATGCGGGGGCCTCGGCGCCCTTGAAAAGCACCTTCCAGGCATCTTCGTACGTCGTGTCGAAGAGCCTGCTCAGAGTTCGGTGCTGCGCTCGGTCGAACTCCCACAGGTTGAAAGCCCGTTGTTGACACGGGAGGATCCGGCGGATGAGCATAACCTGGACTACATTGAAAAGTTTGAGCTTCTTGTCCACCAGGGTTTGGACGCATGTTCGGAGTCCGGTCAGCTCTCCTTTTTTACCCCACAACAGGCCCATCTCTTTCCAGGAGGTGAGCCGCGTAGGGGGTCCGGATCGGAACTTGGGGGCTGCGACCCATTCAGGGTCGCGTGGCTCGGTGATGTAAAACCACCCCGATTGCCACCCCTTTAGGGTCTCCACGAAGGAGCCCTCGAGCCATAAGACGTTGGGCATCTTGCCCACCATGGCGCTTCCGCACTCCGCCTGGGTGCCGCGCACCACCTTCGGCTTGACATTGAAAGTCTTGAGCCATAGGCCGAAATGGGGGCGGATGTGGAGGAAAGCCTCACATACGACGATAAACGCCGAGATGTTGAGGACAAAGTTCGGGGCCAGATCATGGAAATCCAGGCCATAGTAGAACATGAGCCCCCGGATAAATGGATGGAGAGGGAATCCCAGTCCATGAAGAAAATGGGGAAGGAACACCACCCTCTCATGGGGCCTAGGGGTGGGGATGAGCTGCCCCTCTTCGGGAAGCCGGTGCGCAATGTCGCTAGACAAGTATCTGGCCTTCCTCAGTTTTTTGATGAGTCCCTCCGTGACGGAGGAGACCATCCACTTGCCTCCTGCTCCGGACATGGCTGAAGGAGGTTGAGGTGGGGTGTGCGGACTTGGGCGTTGGAGCTCGAGTGCAGAAATGGATAGGCAAAGGAGGAAGAAGGCGTGGATGAAAAGGTGGATCCTTATCCCCTTATATGGGCGGACGCGACTCTGCGTCCCCACCAGCCTGGTAAAACTTGCTTATCTCCCAAGCACCATAATCAATGGCGCGGTTAGGTTACCCACGCCCGTATTGATGAGAATCCCGGAATAAGGGGACACGATCTCTGCTTTGACAAGACGTGCCAAGGAAACCGCCTTGCTAAACGTGCTGAGGTGGGACAGTAAAACGATTCGAATAAAGACTTGGCCATGGTGTGATGTCATGCTACGGAATACGTCAGCAGATTAGATTTGTGTAAATATTATTCTCTCTATGGCAATATGTGGAAACTTATTTTGCAGAGCTGGACACTACCTTTGTGTTCAAAATCTTCTATGAAGTACTTGGAGGAGGAACCCGCCTTGCAACGCCGAAGACAATCTGTGCACCGGACTCGTCGTCATTGAAGCCTGGTTCAGGGTCTACTGAGGGAGTCCTGGATTAGGGGGTGTCCGGATAGCCGGACTATACCTTCGGCCGGACTCCTGGACTATGAAGATACAAGATTGAAGACTTCATCTCGTGTCCGGAAGGGACTTTCCTTGGCGTGGAAGGCAAGCTTGGCGATACGGATATGTAGATCTCCTACCCTTGTAACCGACTCTGTGTAACCCTAGCCCTCTCCTATGTCTATATAAACCGGAGGGTTTTAGTCCGTAGGACGAACAACAATCATACCATAGGCTAGCTTCTAGGGTTTAGCCTCTCTGATCTCGTGGTAGATCTACTCTTGTACTGCCCATATCATCAATATTAATCGAGCAGGACGTAGGGTTTTACCTCCATCAAGAGGGCCCGAACCTGGGTAAAAACATCGTGTCCCTCGTCTCCTGTTACCATCCGCCTAGACGCATAGTTCGGGACCCCCTACCCGAGATCCGCCGGTTTTGACACTGACAGTTGTGTTGTTTCGTTTCCAGTTGATCAGTAGTGGAGCCCAGTTGGGGCGATCGGGGATCTAGCATTAGGGGTGGTCTTCTTTTATTTTGGTTCCGTAGTCGGACCTTGATTGTATTATGGATGATGTAATGCTATATTTATGTATTGTGTGAAGTGGCGATTGTAAGCCAACTCTTTATCCCTTTCTTATTCAGTACATGGGATGTGTAAAGATTACCCCTCTTGCGACATGCCTACTATGCGGTTATGCCTCTAAGTCGTGCTCCGACACGTGGGAGATATAGCCGCATCATGGGTGTTACGTATGTGTGACCGAGCGTATCATATCACGGGGTTTGGATGCATCGGCGAAGTTCGCACCAACTCTCAAGGTGAGAAAGGGCAATGCATGGTACCGAGGAGGCTAGCAATGATGGAAGGGTGAGAGTGCGTATAATCCATGGACTCAACATTAGTCATACAGAACTCACATACTTATTGCAAAAATCTACAAGTCATCAAAAACCAAGCATTACACGCATGATCCTTGGGGGATAGATTGGTAGGAAAAGACCATCGCTCGTCCCCGACCGCCGCTCATAAGGAAGACAATCAAATAACACCTCATGTTTCAAATTTGTTACACAACGGTCACCATACGTGCATGCTACGGGACTTGCAAACTTCAACACAAGTATTTCTCAAATTCACAACTACTCAACTAGCACACTCTAATATTACCACCTTTATATCTCGAAACAATTATCAAGTATCAAACTTCTCCTAGTACTCAATGCACTTTTTATGAAAGTTTTTATTATACCGATCCTGGATGCCTATCATATTAGGACTAAATTCATAACCAAAGCAAATTACCATGCTGTTCTAAGAGACTCTCAAAATAATATACGTGAAGCATGAGAGATTAATAATTTCTATAAAATAAAACCACCACCGTGCTCTAAAAGATATAAGCGAAGCACTAGAGCAAAATTATCTAGCTCAAAAGGTATAAGTGAAGCACATAGAGTATTCTAATAAATTCTGATTCATGTGTGTCTCTCCCAAAAGGTGTATACAGCAAGGATGATTGTGGTAAACAAAAAAGAAAATACTCGCATCATACAAGAAGCTCCAAGCAAAACACATATCATGTGGTGAATAAAAATATAGCTCTAAATAAAGTTACCGAATGGACAAAGACGAAAGAGGGGATGCCTTCCGGGGCATCCCCAAGCTTAGGATTTTGGTTGTCCTTGGATTTTACCTTGGGGTGCCTTGGGCATCCCCAAGCTTAGGCTCTTGCCTCTCCTTGTTCCATAATCCATCAAATCTTTACCCAAAACTTGAAAACTTCACAACACAAAACTTAAAAGAAAATCTTGTGAGCTTCGTTAGTAAAAGAAAACAAACCACCACTTCAAGGTACCGTAATGAACTCATTCTATATTTATATTGGTGTTAAACCTACTATATTCCAAATTTTCTATGGTTCATAAAATCTATTACTAGCCATAGATTCATCAAAATAAGCAAACAACACATGAAAAACAGAATCTGTCAAAAATAGAACAGTCTATAGTAATCTGTAGGTTTCAAATACTTCTGGAACCCCAAAAATTCTAAAATAACTTTCTATATGTTAGGAATTTATCTATTAATCATCTTAAAGAAGAATTAACTAAATATCACTCTCCAGTAAAAAAATGGCAGAAAATCTCGTGAGCGCTAAAGTTTCTGTTTTTTACAGCAAGATCGCAAAGACTTTCCCCAAGTCTTCCCAAAGGTTCTACTTGGCACAAACACTAATTAAAAGCATAAAGCCACATCTAAACAGAGGCTAGATGAATTATTTATTACTAAACAGAACCAAAAATCAAGGAACAAAAATAAATTGGGTTGCCTCCCAACAAGCGCTATCGTTTAACGCCCCTAGCTAGGCATAAAAGCAAGGGTAGATCTAGGTGTTGTCATCTTTGGTTTTAATTTTCTTAGCGGAGTCATGCTCCAATCTGGGAGGTTCCTTACGCTTCCCTTCATATTCGGAAATTTTTAGATCTAAAGAATCCAACCGCTTATTGCAAAGGGTAATCAACATATTCATGCGGTGAAGGTTTCCGCTAACACTCTTAAGAGGTTCAAGAGACTTTTGTAAGATTTTCGTTACTTCACAAATCTTTTCAAAAACTTGTGTCTCTTCCTGGGTATGATGTGACCCCTTTTGTTGAGGTAGTGCTCCCACTATCCCCTTAATGATTTCATGAGCAATACTAGGATCAATTTCAATAAAATTCCCTTTGGCAACGCAATCCAAGAGTTGTCTATGCGACATATTCAACCCAACATAAAAATTGCGAAGTAAAATTCTAAAATTCACCTCTAGGGTGCAATTACGATAAGATTCCATCATCCTAAACCAAGCATCTTTTAAATTTTCTCCTTGTCTTTGTTTGAAGTGAAGAACTTCAAACTCAGGAGACAAAGGGGCAGATAAGGGACTACCAATGATGACACATGACAACACAAGAAGCAAGCAAAAAGAGACGAACTAGAAAGAGGGCGAATAAAACGGCAAGGGTGAAGTGAGGGAGAGGAAAACGAGAGGCAAATGGCAAATAATGTAATGCGAGGGATAAGAGTTTGTGATGGGTACTTGGTATGTCTTTACTTGTGCGTAGACTCCCCGACAACGGCGCCAGAAATCCTTCTTGCTACCTCTTGAGCACTGTGTTGGTTTTCCCTTGAAGAGAAAACGGTGATGCAGCAAAGTAGTGTAAGTATTTCCCTCAGTTTTTGAGAACCAAAGTATCAATCCAGTAGGAGGCCACACACAAGTCCCTCATACCTACACAAACAAATAAGAACCTCGCAACCAACACGATAAAGGGGTTGTCAATCCCTTCATGGTCACTTACGAGAGTGAGATCTGATAGAGATGATAAAATAATATTTTTGGTATTTTTATGATAAATATTAAAAGTAAAGATTGCAAAATAAAAGATAATAGAAATAGCTTGTTGACTGAAGATTAATATGATGAATAGACCCGGTGGCCATAGGTTTCACTATTGGCTTCTCTCAAGATAGCATAAGTATTACGGTGGGTGAACAAATTCCTATCGAGCAATTGATAGAAAAGCGAATAATTATGAGAATATCTAGGCATGATCATGTATATAGGCATCACGTCCGTGACAAATAGACCGACTCCTGCCTGCATCTACTACTATTACTCCACACATCGACCGCTTTCCAGCATGCATCTAGAGTATTAAGTTCATAAGAATAGAGTAACGCATTAGGTAAGATGACATGATGTAGAGGGATAAACTCAAGCAATATGATATAAACCCCATCTTTTTATCCTCGATGGCAACAATAAAATACATGTCGTTTCCCTTTCTGTCACTGGGATCGAGCACCGCAAGATTGAACCCAAAGCTAAGCACTTCTCCCATTGCAAGAAAGATCAATCTAGTAGGCCAAACCAAACTGATAATTCGAAGAGACTTGCAAAGATAACCAATCATACATAAAAGATTTCAGAGAAGAATAAAATATTGTTCATAGATAGACTTGATCATAAACCCACAATTGATCGGATCTCGACAAACACACCGCAAAAAGAGTTACATCGAATAGATCTCCAAGAAGATCGAGGAGAACTTTGTATTGAGATTCAAAGAGAGAGAAGAAGCCATCTAGCTAATAACTATGGACCCGAAGGTCTGAAGTAAACTACTCACACATCATCGGTGGGGCCATGGAGTTGATGTAGAGGCCCTCCGTGATCGATGCCCCCTCCGCCGGAGCTTCGAAAAAGGCCCCAAGATGGGATATCTTGGGTACAAAAGGTTGCGACGGTGGAAATAGGGTTTCATGGTGCTCCTGGATGTTTTCAGGGTATATGAGTATATATAAGAGGAAGAAGTAGGTCGGTTGAGCCACGAGAGGCCCACGAGGGGGGAGGGCGCGCCCAGGGGGGTAGGCGCACCCCCTGCCTCATGGTCTCCTCGTTCGTTTCTTGACGTCCACTCCAAGTCCTTTGGATCACGTTTTTTCCAAAAATCACGTTCCCGAAGGTTTCATTCTGTTTGGATTCCATTTGATATTCCTTTTCTATGAAACACTGAAATAGGAAAAAACAACAATTTGCACTGGGCCTTGGATTAATAGGTTAGTCCCAAAAATAATATAAAAGTGTAAAATAAAGCCCATTAACATCCAAAACACATAATATAATAGCATGGAACAATTCCAAAATTATAGATACGTTGGAGACGTATCATGCATGCGTTAAAATGCATGTCTGAACTGTGATTGGAAAAATCGCAGTATACATAACATCTGGGGGTTCACCATGGGGTGAATGCAAAAATATCTTTAATCCACTGACCGAACATTCCCTTAAGAACGCTAGTTTTTGGCTTCACCCAGTCTGAGGTACACATCCGGATGACCGGGCAGTAACAATCGCAGAGGTTCGCCCTTTATGCCCTAGCCGAACTAACGGGAACGTAGGGCATAAGAACAGGAGCTAGGCAACCCAGCTTGGCCAAAACTTAAGTCATATCGATGCATATAATGGCGAAGAAAAGGTACATATGGGAAAACGCATATGTGGTGAGCTTGATGCTCGGCAAATAAGAATAAGCTTCTGTCCGGGAAGCCCCTAGGTATAATGGACGTACATGTTCGAGGATGTGTACGTTACAGGTGCACGGTTTAGCCGTGCAAAAGCTTTAAGGCTTAGAAAAAAGGAAGAACGAAAATAGAGGAAAAAATAATGGAAACAACAGGGAGAAGGAGACAAACAAAGAGTTCGGCACTAGGCATAGAATCTTCAGAGTCTGGCCGCGTTCCAGGGGTTCGACTCTAGGTGATTGTCTGATGCAGCACGCAGGCGGTACACTCCTCCAGTGAGAACTTCGTCAATGATGAAGGAACCCTCCCACTTGGGCTTGAGTTTGTCCTTTTTCTTCTCCGACAAGCGCAGAACGAGTTCGCCAACATTATAAGTCTTGGCCCGTACTTCTCTGCTTTGATATCTACGGGCCTATTGTTGATATAATGTGCAACGGGCTTTTGCAACATCGCGCTCCTCCTCCAGGGCAGCTAGGTTGTCCTGCCGATCAAGCTCGGCCTCTCTCTCTTTGTACATGCGCACTCGAGGTGAGTCATGAATAATATCGCAGGGCAACACAACCTCCACGCCGTACATCATGAAGAAAGGTGTATATCCAGTAGTGCGGTTGGGCGTGGTCCGCAACCCCCAGAGTACAGAGTCAAGATCCTCAACCCAGTGCTTGTCTGATTCTCTCAAAGACCGCACTAGTCTGGGTTTAATGCCGCTCATAATAAGACCATTGGCCCATTCAACTTGACTATTTGTTTGCGGGTGATAGATAGAGGTGTAATCGAGCTTAATGCCTAGATTAGCACACCAAGTTTTCACCTCATCGGCTATGAAATTGGAGCCGTTATCGGTGATGATGTTGTGTGGAACACCATAACGGTGCACAACACCGGATATGAATTCTATCACTGGCCCCGCCTCGGCCGTTTTAACTGGTTTGGCCTCTATCCACTTAGTGAATTTATCCACCATGACCAGCAGATACTTTTTCTTATGGCTTCCTCCTTTAAGGGGTCCGACCATATCGAGCCGCCAGACCGCGAAAGGCCAAGTGATGGGGATCGTTTGTAGAGCAGTGGGGGCATATGGCTTTGGTTGGCGAAGAGCTAGCATCTGACGCAACGTTGGACAAGGTGCTGTGCATCTTCTCGGTCCATCGGCTAATAAAAACATGTACGGAAGGCCTTGCTAACAAAGGCCCGAGCTGCGGCGTGGTGACCGCTGAGACCGGCATGAATTTCAGCCAGGAGCTGCTGCCCTTCTTCCTCGGAGATACATCTTTGAAGGAATCCAGTAGCGCTTTTTTGTAGAGCTCTCCATCGTGAACCTTGTAGGCCTTAGAACACCGGATAATGTGGCGAGCATCATTCTGATCCTCGAGGAGTTCTCTCCTATTCAGGTAGGCCAAGAAGGGTTCGGTCCATGGGGAAATGACTGCCATGAGGAGATGGGCCGACGGTGTTATTTCGGTGGCTGAGCACCCAATGATATCGTTGTGTTCAGAATCTGGGGTTGTGTTCGGATCCGGACTGGTGTTGCCGCTCTCCCCTTGCCACACCACGGACGGCTTAAAAAGCCTTTCCAGAAAGATGTTAGGTGGGACGGGGTCGCGCTTTGCGATGATGCGAGCAAGGACATCCGCCGCTTGATTACTTTCTCGAGCCACGTCATGAAACTCGAGCCCCTCGAACCGAGCCGACATTTTTAGGACGACGTCGCGATAAGCCGCCATCTTCAGATCTTTGGCATCAAAATCTCCATTTATTTGAGATATTGTGAGGTTTGATTCCCCGCGCACTTCCAGACATTGTATGCCCATGAAGACAGCCATCTGGAGACCATGCAATAAGGCCTCGTATTCGTCTTTGTTATTGGAGTCTGTGTATAATATTTGGAGTACGTACTGGACTACGTCTCCAGTGGGGGACGTTAAAACGACGCCCGCTCCTAATCCTGCCAGCATTTTGGAACCATCAAAATACATAACCCAGTTGGAATATGTGTCATACTCTTTAGGGAGTTCGGCCTCTGTCCATTCGACGACGAAGTCCGCTAGTACTTGGGATTTAATGGCTCGACGCGATTTGTATGTTATGTCGAATGGAAGGAGCTCAATGGCCCATTTGGCAATCCGGCCCGTAGCATCGCGGTTGTTTATTATGTCATTGAGTGGTACTTCAGAAGCCACCGTGATAGAACATTCTTGGAAGTAGTGTCGTAGCTTCCGAGATGCCATGAAGACCGCGTATGCTATCTTTTGGTAATGAGGGTACCAGGATTTGCATGGTGTGAGGACAGTGGATACGTAGTATACCAGCTTCTGAAGCGGGAATTTGTGTCTGTCCTGCTCTCGCTCAATGACGAGCACGGTGCTCACCACCTGGTGTGTTGCCGATATGTATAATAACATGGGTTCGCCGACATTCGGCGCGGCCAGGATTGGGTTGCTCGCAAGAAGGGCTTTTATTTCTTCCAGTCCGGCCGTTGCTGCATCCGTCCACTCGAAGTGATCGGTGCGCCGGAGGAGGCGATACAGTGGCAATGCCTTTTCTCCCAATCTGGAGATAAAGCGGCTTAAAGCTGCCACGCATCCGGCGAGTTTTTGGCCTTGTTTAAGGTCCGTTGGCGTAGCCAATTGTGACAAAGCTCGGATTTTGGCTGGATTTGCTTCAATTCCTATATTGGAAACAATGAAGCCTAGCAGCTTTCCAGCAGGGATGCTGAAAACACACTTTTCCAGGTGGAGCTTGATGTCATATGCACGGAGGTTGTCGAATGTGAGACGTAAATCTTCTATTAATGAATCGACGTGCCTAGTTTTAATGACAACGTCATCCACATATGCTTCAACTGTCTTGCCGATCTGTTTCTCCAAGCATGTTTGAATCATGCGTTGGTAGGTGGCCCTGGCATTTTTGAGCCGGAAGGGCATGGTGTTGAAGCAGAATGGCCCATATGGGGTAATGAATGCTGTTGTGGCTTGATCAGACTCCTTCATTTTGATTTGCTGGTATCCGGAATATGCGTCGATGAAGCACAGTGAGTCATGTCCTGCAGTCGCATCGATGATCTGGTCGACGCGGGGGAGGGGGAAGGGACCCTTAGGGTAGGCCTTATTGAGGTCTTTGAAATCGACGCACATGCGCCAGGATTTATCCTTCTTTGGCACCCATCACCAAGTTTGCTAGCCAGTCCGGGTGTTTTATTTGTCTAATGAATCCGGCCTCGATTAGCTTGGCTAGCTCCTCCCCCATAGCTTGACATTTGGGTTCAAAAAAGCGCGTGGTGTTCGCTTGACTGGTTTATATCCCTTTAATATATTGACGCTGTGTTCAGCCAATCTGCGTGAGATTCCTGGCATATTAGAAGGGTGCCAGGCGAATATATCCCAGTTCTCGCGCAGAACCTCTCATAGCGCGGTGTCAACCGTTGGGTCTAGTTGTGCCCCGATAGATGTTGTCTTCTTGAGGTCCGTTGGATGGACATGGAATTTGACTATTTCTTCTGCTGGTTTGAAGGAGGTGGATTTGGGTCGTTTGTCCAAGATTACATCGTCCCTATCCACCGTGGAGCGTAATGCGGTTAATTCTTCGGCCGTGAGGGCTTCAGATAATGCCTCAAGGGCCAGGGATGCAGTTTTATTTTCGGCGCGGAGTGCTATGTCCGGATCACTGGCAAGAGTGATTATGTCATTGGGCCCGGGCATCTTGAGCTTCATATACCCGTAGTGAGGTATAGCTTGGAAGCGTGTAAATGCATCTCGCCCCAATAGGGCGTGATATCCACTGTTGAAAGGGGCCACTTGGAAGGTTAATTCTTCGGTCCGGTAGTTCTTCGGTGTGCCGAATACCACGTCGAGCGTGATGTTTCCACGCATCGCGCCTCCCGACTGGGAATAATTCCTCAGAAGGTTGTGCTACTTTGCTCGATGCGGCTCCTGTCTATTTCCATTTTACTGAGTGTATCCTTGTAAATGAGGTTTAGTCCGCTACCGCCGTCCATGAGAACCTTGGTGAGCCGAAAGCCGTCCACGATCAAACTGAGGACCAAGGCGGCTGGTGCCTGGACTGTCCTGAATTTTGGTTCGTCATCGTCATTGAAAGTTATGGCTGTGTCATTCCAAGGGTTTGTTGCTGCGATTTGGCAGACTTCAGCGAGGTTGCGGAGTGCACTTTTGCGCTTATTGTTTCAAGCGAAAGTCTTGAAGACCGTCAATACTCTAAGGTCGTCGTCTTCTGGGGGATACTACTCTGGGTGTTTTTGGTGAGGATATCCTCGCCGCTCTTGGCCACCTGCCGGAGTATCCAACATGCTCGAAGGTTGTGGGTTGATATAGTATCTGGTGTTGCGTGTAACTTGCATGGTCCATCGAGCCATCCCTCCAGAATGGTTCCGGGTCCCGTAACGGGCTTATATTTCTTTACCATTGGGCCGGGCGTGCCACGAGGGTGCGTCCTTTTCATCTAAACGAGGGGTTGGGTGGAAACCGACGGTTCCCAGCGAGTTGCCTGAGTTTTCCAGGAGATTTCCATTGTGCAGTACTTGTATACAATGGTTGCCAAGTCTATGAAGCGTGATACGCGACGACGATTGATGGCGTTGAGGATTCCTTCATCCGTGCAATTGTTGCGGAACGCTGAGATCGCGTCTTCGTCGTGGCAATCTTTAATCTTATCTTTGACAAGGAGGAATCTGGCCCAGAAGTGGTGGACCGTTTCTTGAGACTGTTGTCGTATGCCCATGAGAGCACTTATATCTGGGTGGGTCGGTGGTTTGAAATCCAAACCTTGACCCAATTTAGGATCCGGAGTTTGAGGAACTTCCGAACTTAATGGTTCGGGCTCCGGGATGTCAACTGATTTTTTGGGCTTGTCGCCCGATTCTATGTTCTGAGGACAAGGCATGTCTTTATGCAGGTAGGTGTCCGGCTCTTCAAGCTCGGAGATCCAAACATAGTTCTTCCTCAATATAGAGGAAGAGTTGTTATCTTGCTCCTCTACTACCGCTATTTGATGGGTGATCGGTGGAGTTTTAATTTCTCTCTGGTCGGGTTTAAGCCCAATCCGATCATAGTCTGTGGCGACCCCCAGGGCGGCGATGTGATCTAGGAGTTCATTTAAAGATGGCAGCTCCGCCGGATCCATCTTCTTGGAGTATTTGGAGTCAACATGGAGGGCATGTTCGATGACCTGAGAAGTCATCGTTGGCTTAACGGCCGAACGGGCGGTCATGGTGAAGCCGCCCAGCCGGAGGGTTTGGCCTGGGGTCAGTGCTCCTCCGAAGGTGATATTGTCCTTGCGAATAAGATGAGCCATCGATCCTATCTTTCAACGTCACAGCGGGACTCTCAATGAAAGCCCCAATGTCGGTGTCAAAACTGGCGGATCTCGGGTAGGGGGTCCCGAACTGTGCATCTAAGGTCGATGATAACAGGAGACAGGGGACACAATGTTTACCCAGGTTCGTGCCCTCTCTATGGAGGTAATACCCTACTTCCTTCTTGATTGAACTTGATGAATATGAGTATTACAAGAGTCGATCTACCACGAGATCGTAATGGCTAAACCCTAAAGGTCTAGACTATCTGACTATGATTATGAGGGATCTCCCTCTACGGACCTAGCCCTCCAGTTTATATAGACACCGGAGGGATCTAGGGTTACATAAGGTCGGTTACAAAGAAAGGAATCTTCATATTTGGTCGCCAAGCTTGTCTTCCATGCCAAGGAGAGTCCCATCCGGACACGGGTAGAGTCTTCGGTCTTTGTATCTTCATAGCCCATCAGTTCGGCCCAATTCTAATAGGTCGGACGCCCGAGGACCCCTTAGTCCAGGACTCCCTCAGGAGCTCTGTAGCATTTCTGATATTATATGTAGATGACATATTGTTGATCAGAAATGATACTGAATTTCTGAATAGCATAAAAGGATACTTGAATAAGAATTTTTCAATGAAAGACCTTGATGAAGTTGCTTATATATTGGGCATCAAGATCTATAGAGATAGATCAAGACGCTTAATTGGACTTTCACAAAGCACATACCTTGATAAAGTTTTGAATAAGTTCAAAATGGATCAGACAAAGAAAGGGTTCTTGCCTGTGTTACAAGGTGTGAAGTTGAGTCAGACTCAATGCCCGACCACTACAGAAGATAGAGAGAAAATGAAAGTCATTCCCTATGCTCCGACCATAGGTTCTATCATGTATGCAATGTTGTGTACCAGACCTGATGTGTGCCTTGCTATTAGTTTAGCAGGGAGGTACCAAAGTAATCCAGGAGTGGATCACTAGACAGCGGTCAAGAACATCCTGAAATACCTGAAAAGAACTAAGGATATGTTTCTCGTATATGGAGGTGACAAAGAGCTCATCATAAACGGTTACGTCGATGCAAGCTTTAACACTGATCCGGATGACTCTAAGTCACAGACCGGATATGTGTTTTTATTAAATGGTGGCGTTGTCAGTTGGTGCAGTTCCAAGCAGGCGTCGTGGCGGGATCTACATGTGAAGCGGAGTACATAGCTGCTTCGGAAGCAGCAAATGA
This sequence comes from Triticum dicoccoides, assembly GCF_002162155.2. Lineage (NCBI taxonomy): Eukaryota > Viridiplantae > Streptophyta > Magnoliopsida > Poales > Poaceae > Triticum > Triticum dicoccoides. Next base: position 176,349,429 of record NC_041392.1, read on the forward strand.
AGGAGTCTGGATGAAGGAGTTCATATCCTATCTAGGTGTAATATCTAGTGCATCGGGTCCAATGAAAATCTTTTGTGACAATAATAGTGAAATTTCCTTGGCAAAGGAATCCAAATTTCATAAAAGAACCAAGCACATCAAGAGATGCTTCAATTCCATCCACGATCAAGTCAAGGAGGGAGACATAGAGATTTGCAAGATACATACGGATCTGAATGTTGCGGACCCGTTGACTAAGCCTCTCTCACGAGTAAAACATGATCAACACCAAGACTCCATGGCTGTTAGAATCATTACAATGTAATCTAGATTATTGACTCTAGTGCAAGTGGGAGACTGAAGGAAATATGCCCTAGAGGCAATAATAAAGTTGTTATTTATATTTCCTTATATCATGATAAATGTTTATTATTCATGCTAAAATTGTATTAACTGGAAACTTAGTACATGTGTGAATACATAGACAAACAAAGTGTCACTAGTATGCCTCTACTTGACTAGCTCGTTGAATCAATGATGGTTATGTTTCCTAACCATAGACATTTGTTGTCATTTGATTAATGGGATCACATCATTAGAGAATGATGTGATTGACTTGACCCATCCGTTATCTTAGCACGATGATCGTTTAGTTTGTTGCTATTGCTTTCTCCATAACTTATACATGTTCCTATGACTATGAGATCATGCAACTCCCGAATACTGGAGGAACACTTAGTGTGCTATCAAACGTCACAACGTAACTGGGTGACTATAAAGATGCTCTACAGGTGTCTCCGATGGTGTTTGTTGAGTTGACATAGATCGAGATTAGGATTTGTCACTCTGAGTATCAGGGAGGTATCTCTGGGCCCTCTCGGTAATGCACATCACTATAAGCCTTGCAAGCAATGTGACTAATGAGTTAGTTGCGGGATGATGCATTACGGAACGAGTAAAGAGACTTGCTGGTAATGAGATTGAACTAGGTATTGAGATATCAACGATCGAATCTCGGGCAAGTAACATATCGATGACAAAGGGAACAACGTATATCATATGCGGTTTGACCGATAAAGATCTTCGTAGAATATGTGGGAGCCAATATGAACATCCAGGTTCCGCTATTGGTTATTGACCGGAGACGTGTCTCGGTCATGTCTACATAGTTCTTGAACCCATAGGGTCCGCACGCTTAACGTTCGGTGACGATCGGTATTATGAGTTTATGTGTTTTGATGTACCGAAGGTAGTTCAGAGTCCTGGATGTGATTACGGACATGACGAGGAGTCTCGAAATGGTCGAGACATAAAGATTGATATATTGGATGACTACATTCGGACACCGGATGAGTTCTGGGGGTCACCGGATAATTATCGGAGTGCTGAGGGGTTATTGGAACCCCCGGGGGGACTAATGGGCCAACATGGGCCTTAGTGGAGAGAGAGAGGGACGGCCAAGGTAGGGCCGCGCGCCCCTCCCCCTCTAGTCCGAATTGGACTAAGGAAGGGACGGCAGCGCCCCCCCTTTCCTTCTCTTCTCTCCCTCTCCTTCCTTCCCCCCTTCCTCCTCCTAGTAGGACTAGGAAAGGGGAGTCCTACTCCTACTAGGAGGAGGACTCCTCCTCTCCTCGCGCGCCTCTAGGGTCGGCCGGCCTCCCCCCTTTATCCTTTATATACGGGGGCAGGGGCGCCCTACAACACACAAGTTGATCATTGATCCCTTAGCCGTGTGCGGTGCCCCCCTCCACCATAATCCACCTCGGTCATATCGTCGTAGTATTTAGGCGAAGCCCTGCGCCGGTAGCTTCATCATCACCGTCATCACGCCGTCATGCTGTCGAAGCTTTCCCTCGATATTCAGCTGGATTGAGAGTTCGTGGGACATCACCGAGCTGAACGTGTGCAGATCGCAGAGGTGTCGTACTTTCGGCACTAGGATCGGTCGGATCGTGAACACGTACGACTACATCAACCACGTTGTCATAACGCTTCCACTTACGGTCTACGAGGGTATGTGGACAACACTCTTCCCCTCTCGTTGCTATGCATCACCATGATAGATCTTGCGTGTGCGTAGGAATTTTTTTGAAATTACCGCCTTCCCCAACAGAATTGGCAATACCAGGCAAGTGGAACCTTTGATCATAACATGTGTTTTCACACATAGTAGTTGTTTTCCACTAGGAAACCCCTACAGGATTTTTACTTTATGCTCGATAGAACCCTGTAGAAGGAGTAGGTCAATTATACCCTGACCTTGTAACCAACGAGTAGTTTCTTAGCTATTGTAACATGGATTGGAATCACATTAAAGGTTACTTATGGTTGACTACTTAACTATTACTTAATTAATGAATCGATCAGGGTAGATTGGCTTTGATTGGGTCATCAGAGTGTAGTCATTGGTGGGGAATGCCACCTAGGTATCAAAGGGATTGTACGATTTCAAAGTTGAGTAGCTTCCATCTGACCAGTAGATGTAATTTTGCATGTAGGGAAACCGGACTGCATTTGCCATTTGAGAGGGCTACTACTTCCCAAAAGTCTTGTCTTGATCTACCTAGCTACTTCACAAGTAAAGTTTACTAGCATAAGGGCGTGATGTGAAATCACAGGTAAAGTACACAAACCTCTATAAAGTACAAAAACTGATCATGATGAGCCGTGTCCTCGGTTATGGACAGCTTTTGAGCAACTCGTCAGAGAATTGTCAGCTTGATCTCATCATCTCTTCTAATAAAATCAATGGGTTGAACCAAAGGGGGGTTTGGAGCTGATCTCAGAGGACTGGAGGACCCATTGTCTCAAGAGAAAGGCTTGTGGCAACCGTGCGATGCGGAAACCCACATGCTCAAATGCTTATATTGGATGGTCGCGTAATACGATTTGTCCAGGACTACCGCGTGATACGATTTGTCCAGGACTACCGTGTGATACGACATGTCCAACTATTAGATTAGACCACTAATACAAAGGTGGGAAAACTATTTTCCGCGCAAAGGAAAACCCAACCACACCAAATTGCATAATTATGTTCTAACAAGCCAATCCCGGTGAAGTTTGCCAATACATTCATTGTATTGACTCTTGTGGATGAAATGTGTCATGTTGCAAGTTTGTTGTAACAAAGGAAAGTTACAAAGTAGGGTTACGACGCTATACTCAACTCTTCCCCGTGAGTGGATGGATGCCACATGACTAGAGCATTATCTCCGCTGCATGATTGTATTATAAGCTATCACATGAGCTAAGCAGGTGTGTATTTGTAAAGCACTGGATCTGCGATGTAATACTATGACATGTGATGTATTCTTGGTATTTCATAGTCGACTGTTTCTGTCAGCTATTGATCCAGGGACTGACACAGTAATCATAGAGATTCGAGCCCCTATCAGCGACTGGGTCGTGACAGTAAAGTCGCCACATTGGGGTACAAGGTAACCATATCAGGCAAAAAGTGTGCAACTAAACATAGTGGTTCGCTTCACAATAGCACAAAACCCCAAAATTGCAGGCAATAATATGATGGACCTTTTTCCCTTCCATAATGCAACAAGCTGCTTTGTGGGCAACCGAACACACTGCACAACATGGCCTAGAGCATGTATTATCTCAACTAGACTGAACTGAGCCAAAGATGTAGGAAAAAATTGATGCAGGCAACCAAACAGATCCAAATTGAATCATCACTTCCCATTAGGGTGAAGAAAGAATGAGGATGGTTGGTGAATTTGGGGGTTTGAACAAGAAGGTCTCCATGTGTCTCTGTACTACCACACTACTACATATATGGCTTTTTTCTTGGCATGGAAGTGGCATTGCCCGAGGGGTAGATGAGCAGACTGGAGTGGGATGTTCTATGATATTTTCTCGATAAAGGTAATATATTAGTATCAAGGAGATACTAGTTACATCTAGTCTCTCCGATAACATGATTTCAAGAGCTGGTCCAGACATCAAAGATTCACACAACAAAAAAACTAACAGAAGAAAAATTCTAGGTAGCAAATGTGTGCATGTGTGCCTTCCCATGCGACTACTTACCAAGGAAATTTTGCCTATATTTAGGGAGAGCACATGCATGCAGGAATCTTACATACTCCCTCTCTCTCAGTTTACAGGGCATGCGTGTACCCCTAGGTCGTCAATTTTACCAACCTAATACAAGTAATATATTACAAAAAATATATCAATATAAACTTTAGATGGTCTAGTTTCAAACGGTATATTTTTTGTGTTATATAGATTATATTAGGGTGATAAAGTTGGCTACCTAGTTATACGTGCAGGACTTGTAAACTGAAACGGAGCGAGTATGATGTTGACATACTCGCATTACTTGCTAAATCCAAAATTTAAAAATGATTTATCTCGCAAATCGTTAATCTGATTAGCAATTTGTCTTCACCCATGGGTTCGCCTCGGCGAGGGCTTCAAAACAGTATCCCATACATGCTTCTGTTAATTTCTTTTGCCGCTACCATTGCTTGATTATGCCATCATAGTTGTCATTTTTATAGGAAGATTTGCAGCACGGATTGTGTATAGTTACAAGACAAAATTGTGTATGTTTCTAAAGATTGCAATGTTATTTTTGAGCTACAGATTGAGTATGGAAGTGTTGACCATAAGTAAGAAGAGATATCACCACACACACAAGTATCATGAAGCAAGTATTTTAGTTGTGGCTATCGACTTTCAACAACATGGCAACCAAATTAATTTAGCATGACATAAGTGACTAATAAAATGCCAAGTAAGTGATTGTAATCTGACAACAACCTATGGCATCGATAATCTAGTATGATTGGTATGAATTGCTATGGTGTTGCCCTTTTGTGCTAATATAGAGGTGCAAACTTATATTGGACCACACTTTGAGGTTAGCAATGTGTTATGATGAATATGTGTGCGGAGGTCGGAGGACAAAATACTGTCAAAATCTATCAGAGTTACAACATAGGGGATTTGAGAGGAAACCTAAAGGATAAGGCCATGATTCAGCTTTTACCTTAATTATTATTATTATTTGCGGATGCTTGCTAATGATTCAATCATAAGTATATTTGATTCAATGGTTTTACAACATCTAAGCACAAACCTCTCATGCATACCAATTGTAACAAGCATGTGTACCGATTATATTATCTTATCAATTGCCTAGGGATAACTTCACCACCACCTTCACAAAACAAACACATGCTCTCTTTTTGTTATTGCAAACTAATTAATAACAACACCTAACTTTTATTTTTATCTTTCTAAATACTTTAGTTATCACGTTTTCAACCTATCTTAGTTATAGAGAGTGTAGGTAAAGTAAACATAAAGTGCACGGATAGTTGTGTAAGTGGAATGCATAGGAAACGTAACTTTAGCTCCTACGGGGTATCAACACTCATATATTTCCACATCCAATTTGGACAGTGCTACAGCAAATCCCTGCACTCGTGGGTTATAAATGTCCACCTCGCGGCACCACTCTTCCATTCCGATTTGACGGCATGCCCGTGAAGACACCACCATCGTCGCAATGTCACCTCACGACATCACACCCATACCTTCTCCCTACGCACCGACCACCTCACCCCCGTCCCCGCTATTGCACGGTTCTCAAGCACGTTGGGTCAACACCAGCACAGTGACTGGGAAGAGAGAGAGATGAAAAGTAAGAAGAAAAGGGAAGATAAACTCACTGTAGGTCTCATGTGTTGGTGTGCATGAAAAAAGGAGCAAGGAAATATGGAATGTTGTTGAAAAAGAGAAAAATTAAGGGCTAGAAAAGTAGAAAACCCCTCAAATAACCTTCTAAGAATCAATATAAGGACTATTGTTGGAGATGCTCTAACTAGAGCTGATTTTCTGATCCGGGAACATGTGAACCCTATGGGGTATTTGGTAAAAAGAAATACTTTTCAAGTGCCAAAAAATGAGTGAAGTCCACGCATATAGAGGATCGATACAAGTATATGCATGTAAATCTTGAAACTTAAACATGAACATTTTTGTTTTCCAGAGAACATGAGCATATGTTGTCTCTCCAAAAATCATGAAATGACAATTAAATTGTCTCTTAGTCATTTTGTGATTTTTATAGGGGTCGCATGTTTAAGTTTATCTGGCAAGATGAACATTTTCCATGCTCTACATACACAGATGAGGTTTGGAAAAAATATCTAAAGAAGAAGATGAGAACATATCCAACGTGGAGCATTTGAGAGGCTTTAGCTGCAAGACGACTTCGGGTAGAAGGGGAACGAGGACGAGACACAGTATGTAAGCGCTCATGCATGACGGCAAACTGCACCCACGTAGGATTGTTGCAACAGGTTGTAATGACTAATGTGATTGGACAAGCCCACAAACAGTGCCGTGGCAGTTGATGCGTGATGCCTAACATTAGCTGTTGACTTGAGGCCGTAAGCGTATTTGTAGGTCTAATTGTGGTTGTGGGAAGGATTCATATGCAATGTTTTCCTTTGGCAAAAATGTGCAATGCTATGTCGTGGTTACTGTCCAAGCCTTGTATGTTAGTTAAAAACAAGTTTTGTTAAAAACAAGTTACTTCCACCGATTCAGATTAATTATCGTTGATTTAGTACTGTACTAAATCAGGGATAATTAATATGGATTGTAGGGAGTACCAACATTGAGTTTGGTCATGCATAATTCCACCTACGCTAAAGGTAACTTTTCACAAAAAGAAACCCCAATCAACAAACTGTTCTTCAGTCCGCACATACGCCTCAGTACATGTTTGTTTTGTTGTTGGGTGCCTCAGTATATGTTAGGTATGTGAATGAACTGCTGGATTACGATGCAGCTTATAAAATTGAAAAGACATGATATAATGTGTGTATAATGCAAAAAAAATGTGCTTGAATTTTAGAATTTAGTTCAATCTTCCCTGCAAAAAGAAAAGACAATTTAGGTCATACTCATGCATGTATGTGGTCGCATATCATTATTATTATTTACATGATTTGAGCATGCTCCAATAATGCTGTACCAAACAATAATGCAGACAAGACTTTGGAAGAGAAGTGGACTTTATTTTAGGGCACCGACCATATATATTCCTCACAAAATCCCAAGAACGAGCCACTATTAATTGCTCGTCTGCCTACTTTTGTGCATCAAAGGGTGAGACGCATGAGTCATATGAGGCAATGATCAATTCAATACTCCTGTGGCGATGAGGTTTTCTTGTTTATCTTATCCGTTTGCGTACGGGATAGCGTCATCAACAGTGTATACAATCATCCGGTGCGGCCTGTTTTACATGTTTTATTGCAAGTAATTTATTCCTGATTGGACTCTTTCCCATTTGCTACGTCGGATGAGATAGGCCACACATGTTGCCTATTGGCCGGCCTACATGGTTTGTCACGAACCATGTACAGTTCGTTTGGTGGCCTTTCAAAAGCGCACGGTGTGTTTTCTCCAAAAAAGCATATTGTTATCAAACATGTCACGATGAGCACTTGTTATTTTGTCAATTGTGTGCTTATGTTAGGAGGACAGTGGTATTCTCATCCCACTAGAGTTCAGGTTCTCGACTTGAAATTGGTGCTCGTGTTTTTTTTTCTGAATTTATTTCAGACCTTTCGAAGATGTAAATTCAGTGAGAGTAGACGTTCCGTCGACTACAAAGACGTCTGTGGCGACTTCATCAATCTAAGGATGATGTGCCGTCTCAGTCTGTAGGAGGTGTTCATAGAGGTAGATGTCCATATTTACATTTATAAAGATGAGTGTATGTGCGTACGTATGAGCGTCTGCGTCTATATTGTGTTAAAAAAGGTGTTTTGTTATCAAACAAGAGGGGCATGTTACAATATTCACGTCCAAATCACACAAGACATACGCACTTTTTAAAAAATCACAAAAGTACACATGATTGTGTTTGGGTGATGAACGTTTTGTCTGAATGACAAATCAATATCTAAAAAATAATGGCCTTTTAGTGAACTAGAAGATCATGCTACCCAACACAAAAATATTATGTGAACCAACCTGTGGTTGGATGGTTAGAGGGAATGTGGACGACGAGGTTCCTATGGTGACTTCGTAAATTTCAAGATGATATGCCGGCTCAGTCTTTCGAATGTGCTCATAAGGGTGGGATGTGCGTGTGTGCGTTCATAGGGATGAGTGTATGCGCGTGTATATGAGCGCTTGTGTATGTACTGATGTTTAAAAAAACACAAATATTATTTTATTTTATTTTTGCCGAAAGGATCAAATCTATTAAAAAGATTTACCGGAAATACAAAACACCTCAACCATAATAAAAATTACATCAAGGTCCATGAACCACCAAACAACCATTGCCATTGCCAAAACGAGCCGCCGAAGCTTCGCTGTCGCTGCTCTCATACCGGAGCCGGCCTAACCTTGTCGATTACAACCGGGAAATCTTCGTGCACGTGCCCCTAAGGACCAGCGCTCCAAAGCCGCAGTCGTCGTTGTTGAATCCTTGAATAGATTTGAAGAACCTGACACCAAATATCGTCGTTGCGTATGTACGGCGAAAAACCCTAACCTCGCCGTCCCAGGAGCTGGCAGAAATCTACGCCGGAGCTCCGTCTAATCCGTCCCAACGGACGAACTTGAGGAGGATCGAGTCCGGAAGACTGACTCGAAGAAGAAGCGTCGCCATCCGTTCAAACTCCGTCCCCGCGAGGACTAAAACCCTACCTATCTAGTAGCCGATTCGGGGCACCAAAAATCCCCCTCCCCACCGTCGACCGCCAGAGCGGCAGGCATAGGGGAGGCGAGTCCACGGACTCGTCGGTGAAGATCGAGGGGAGGAAGGATTTCCGTAGTCGCCTTGTGAGAGGGGAAAGAAAAGCTAACCTTGTCTTCAATTTCAACACAAGAATATTATGATACGAGTATAATAGTCTCTTGATCTTAATCCAGCCGTTCATGCACATTTATTGATTGCGCAACACAAGCAAAGCTGCAGCCGGAACCGGTAGTCGCGCTGCGCCGTGGCAATGACCGCCGGCGCACCTCTCGATCCTACCTGGACGTGGTCTAGTTGGTCGCTATCCCGGATTGCCTTTCGGCGGCGCTGGGCTCCATGACAGATTGACAGGCGACCGATGCACGCCCGCCAGAGGCGTACACGGCGCCTGAGGCGACGTGATCCCGACTCCCGAGAATGCCCTGCTGATGTGCTATCCTTTCATCTTCCATCGGATCGCCGGCGTAGAATAGAGAAATTCCATGCCAAAATGATGGACCATGTGGAATTAAGCACCAGCCACTTTTAGTTTACTGATGTAAACATCATCAACGGCCACTCGAGTGCACGATCGGAAATATCTGCGTACTTGCCCAGCTTCACTGTGCAAGCCAAATGCGCATGTGGGGCGAAAGGTACGGCGCGAATGGCCGGTGCCGGCGTCCTCGTCGCACTGATGATGCGGTTAAGTTGTCGACTTAAACCGTGGACCCATGCCTAACGTTCGACGGCCATCCCTGTCCGACGTCGATCCTACATGTAAAGCTACCCGTCGCACGTCGACCAATTGAAATCATTTTGCTTGTGGGCTATGTGGTATTCTATCAGGTCGGATTGGTTCAGGTTGGTTGGGATGACGAGGCGCCTCGTAATGCTTGTGGGCTGAGGCACTTCTGGTTTCATCATCCGTTTGGGCCTGCCCGCCTGGTGAGATGTGACTTTGGAAAGCCGAGACTGAACGAGAACACGTGTGCTTGCCTTTATCTTCACATTTTCTAAAGCACAATTTGCTTAGAAGATGTCTACAGTGTTTGTATATACTCTATTTAGCAGAGGACACAAAAAGGGTTTTGTACTCATAACTAATGTTTCACCGCTGCGATGCAAAAATATTATATAAGAGCATCTGCAACCAGACTTGACAAATCTAACCCATCAAACGTCCGCGGACGCAGCCGGGTGCGTCCGCGGACAGTGACTGGTCACGCTTCAAACTTGGTGCTATGCATCCGAGTCTCTCATTTCATTCCCTAGTTTCATACAAACCATGCAAAATAAACATAAGTACTACGTGAAGCTAGCCACTGCACTTCATTGTCTGAGATGTCCACGACATCGGTGTCGGGCACCGGGCAGATGGGCACATAGGAGGGCTAGAGCTCCTCCTCCTCCTTATCCATATACGCGAGCATCTCGTCGACTTCCGCAGCATGCTCCGCCTCCGCCTCCTGCCGACGACGGCGTCTTGCCTCCGCCTCCGACTCTGACCGGAGGAAATCGAGGATCGCCTGCTGCTCCTCCTGCAGATCCGTGTCCCCAGCGTCCCCCACAGCCTCCTCCGGCTCCTCCTCCTCCACAACATCCTCCTCCTCGTCAACCTTCTCCTCCTCCACCTCCAAGTCCTCCTTTGGATCCACCGCGTCCGAGGTAGCCCCACGGTGATCCGGGCTTCACACCTTGCCCGGATCTGCTCAAGGAGCTGTAGCTGGCGCTCTGGCATTAGATATGGGTAGCTCCTTACCCGACGGCGTGGGGGCATGGCTATTAGTGGTGGCGGACGGCGATTGGAAAGTGCGGCGGCGGCGGACGAGAGGGGAGAAATGTGTGCGAGTAGGGTTTCAGTGTCGAGGGGTGCCGGTTAGCCCCCGCGTTTGAGGCGCTCGTCGAGCTTGTTGTTTTGTGACCGGCCATCCGCCCAGGCATTTGACGTGGGTTTGGAGCGCCCGGCTGTAGATGCTCTAAGTACTTATTGTTTTGGGTACTTTTTGTTGGGTTATTGTTATGTTGTTAGTAGATTTTTTTTCTCCTAGGGATGAAAGCTCCTCCAAAAAATGTGTGCGTGGATAAATAATTTTGTCTCCGATACTAGTGTGACTATTAAAATCAATGATGACGTTGGTCATCACTTTAAGATGGGGACCCCCCTCCCCCCACTCGAAAATTCAAAAACAAATCAATGATGACGTTGGTCATCACTTTGAGATGAAAAAAATGTCTACGACAATGTGACTCTTTTTCTACATTATTATTTAGAGATCTCTAGTATTTAACATTTTTGCATACATGTTGGCCTTCTTGATTGATCATGCTAAATAGGACAGTCATATTGTATGAGTGGTGCCACCGCACGTTGATGGAGGCCTCTCGGTTTTGCAGTATACCGACAACATTGTTCTTATTATGGAACACGACCTTGAAAAGAAATAAACCTCATTTGCTTTCATTGTTTAAGAAATTTTTGGGTCTAAAATTTTCATAAAAGTGAATTGTTCTATTCTAGAGAAGACACTAAGGTGGTCATGCAATATGATGAGTTCTTTGGTTCCGCGCATGGTCAAGTTTTAATTAAATATTTGGGAATTCAGATACATTATCGGCACCTCACCAATGAAGAGTGAAAATTTTTGAGGTACGATTAGAGAATCGTCTAAGTAGTTGGAAAGGCAAGCTAATCTCTGGTGAGAGGCGGCTTGTTCTAATCAAGTCTGCACTAACGAACATGGTTCTCTATATGATCTCCTTCCAACTGCTAAAAGGGTTTTTCTGCAAAGGATGGATTACTTTAGATCCAAGTTTTTCTAGCAAAGTGGCATCAGAAAGGAAAAATATATAGGTTGACCAAATGGTGTGTGGTTTTCCAACCCAAAAAGACAAGATGTCTTGCTATACATGATTTCCAAGCTAAAAATGAAGCCTTGCTCAGTAAATGGCCTTAGAAGCTTCTCGCTGAGGAAGGGGTCTGACAAACTCTCTTGCGTAACAAGTATCTAGGCCGATAAATTGTTGCTCGGGCATGTTGGAAACCTAGGCACGCAGATTTTTGGGTTAGTCTAATGTGGGAAAGAAGCATCTCTTCGTCTTTGGAACCTTCATGATGAAGGATGGCTCTAAGATCTGATTTTAGGATGATAAGTGGCTTGGAAATGCCACCCTCTGGAAGAATGATATCCTCATGCATGTGTGTTTTTAACTTTATGACAGTGGGATAGGGTCCCACAGACTTTTATTTAAAAGTTATTAAGGTTACAATGACATATGTATAGAAGGGGGTGGGAGGGGTGGAGTAAAGTTTTGAAGAGTTACAACAGGGAGGGAGGTGAAAGTAGATATATATGAGACAAACCCCTAAAGAGAGTTAACAACAGATGTGATAAAAGGGTGGAGACTTTGCTTGCATTTGTGCACCATCATGGACATATCTCCTTCAAACCTTGCCAGCCAAGATCCATGGGATGGGCACAACCCATCTGAAATGCATGTTGTTTCTCTCCTTCCATATAGCCCAACAGCAATGGTGAAAATCTTCATGAATATTTGTCCATCACAAGCTCCCTTCCCTGCATGGAGAAGCGCAAGCCTAAAGTCATGATATGGCCAGATTATGCCAATGGTATTCCAACAGTCCACTACAAAAGGGCATTTGAGCAAAAAGATGGACCAATGCTTCTTCAGGCGGAGCAGAGCACAAGAGGCAGATGCGTTTACGCAGCATGTTCCTATTGTTCAACTGATCTGCTAACAGAAGCCAAGCAAATGCTTTCCATTTCATGTTGCATTTGGGTTGCCCGATTCAGGAAAACGCAACATCAGCTTGCATATATTTAAAGAAGTATCCATGGAAATTACTCGAGGTAAACTCTTTGCCTCCCCAGACACTCATCCATTTATCATGAGGGGAGCTACTGGATTCAATATCAGTCGATAGAAGCTGCAAGGATCAAACCTCCTTCCTAGGCAGAGAAGACAAAGGCAGAATAAATGCATCACACTGAACAATGGAACTCAAGAACACATGAACTGAAATATTTTTATTTTTGGCATACGAGAAATATATGGGGTGTGATTCGGATAGGATATTATCATGCCAGAGATCCTTCCAAAACAAGATTGAGCTATCATTGCCCACCTTGACCATAGTTACACACTTGTACATATCAGACATTTGGAGGTTGTCGCGCCACCAAAAGGAACTGATGAATCAGACGCATGCGGCACACAACCTTCATAATATGTATTCTATATCAACTTCACCCAGGGCACATCGTGTTAGTTATAGAATTTGTGTAGATTCTTAAGCAAGAGGCCCTGGTTATGAACATTCATAAACTAGTGGGAATTGGGCTATCTTGCTTGTATGAACATTCAGATTAATAATTCCCACGCCACTAGAGAGTTGCACTTCGAGCCATCATCTGTCTGCTTGTTCCAGAAGCAATGTCCGCGGATCTTGTCAAGATGTTCAATAAGCTTTGGTGGGATATTGATCGAATGCATCGCACAGATGGCAAGCGAGATAATCACTGATTAACAAAGTTAAGTTTGGAGCCATATGTCAAGGAGCGAAGCAGCAACTGAAATCCTCCTCTCAATCGAAGCCACTAGGGGAATGATATCTGATATTGAAGGTCTAGTGGAGTAGTGGTACCAAGAGGAAGGACCAAGTACGTAAAAGGCATCTGACTGTTGACAAATCCATACAAAGAGGCAAGGTTTTGAGCAATGCCAGGCTGCAAATTTATGAGGTTAAGGTAGATTTCTAAAATTTTATGTGAAGGCCTACAGAACTAGCATATGTGATTAGAATTTGCTTCATATGTTTAGCATGAACTCTATTTGCAGGCATGATCACAATTGTGTCATTTGCGTATTAAATCATGGGCTAGGCAGAGCAATCGGAAGGAATCGACAGCTGGATGCGGTTGCTGTGGTACACATCATAAATTGATGCCTGAAGTAAGTCAACTATTGGGAAACGTAGTAATTTTAAAAAACAATCCTACGCACACGCAAGATCATGGTGATGCATAGCAACGATAGAGGGGAGTATCGTCCACATACCCTCGTATACTATAAGCGGAAGCGTTATGAGGACGCGGTTGATGTAGTCGTACATCTTCACGATCCGACCGATCCAAGAACTGAATGTACGGCACCTCTGAGTTCAGCACACGTTCAGCTCGATGACATCCCACAAATTCCGATCCAGCAGATCTTCACAGGAGAGTTCCGTCAGCACGACGGCGTGATGACGGTGATGATGTTGCTACCAACGTAGGGTTTCGCCTAAGCACCGCTACGATATGATCGAGGTGGATTATGGTGGAGGGGGGCACCGCACACGGCTTGGAACAATCAACTTGTGTGTCCTAAGGTGCCCCCTGCCCCCGTATATAAAGGAGCAAGGGGGGAGGTCGGCCGGCCCTTGCAGGGCGCGCCAGGAGGAGAATTCCTCCTCCTAGTAGGAGTAGGACTCCCCTTTCCTACTCCTACTAGGAGGGGGAAAGGAAGGAGGAGAGGGAGAAGGAAAGGGGGCGTGCTACCTCTTAAGCACTGTGTTGGTTTTCCCTTGAAGAGGAAAGGGTGATGCAGTAAAGCAGCGTAAGTATTTCTCTCAGTTTTTGAGAACCAAGGTATCAATCCAGTAGGAGACCACGCACGAGTCACCTCGTACCTGCACAAACAAATAAGAACCTCGCAACCAACGCGACAAAGGGGTTGTCAATCCCTTCATGGTCACTTGCAAGAATGAGATTTGATAGAGATGATAATAAGATAAATATTTTTGGTATTTTTATGATATAAATTAAAAGTAAAAGATAGCAAAATAAAGTAGATGGGAAACTTGTATGATGGAAAATAGACTCGGGGCCATAGGTTTCACTAGTAGCTTCTCTCAAGATAGCGTAAGTATTACGGTGGGTGAACAAATTACTGTCGAGCAATTGATAGAAAAGCAAATAATTATGAGAATATCTAGGCATGATCATGTATATAGGCATCACGTCCGCGACAAGTAGACTGACTCCTGCCTACATCTACTACTATTACTCCACACATCGACCGCTATCCAGCATGCATCTAGAGTTTTAAGTTCATAAGAACAGAGTAACGCCTTAAGCAAGATGACATGATGTAGAGGGATAAACTCATGCAATATGATATAAACCCCATCTTTTTATCCTCGATGGCAACAATACAATACGTATCGTTTCCCTTTCTGTCACTGGGATCGAGCACCGCAAGATTGAACCCAAAGCTAAGCACTTCTCCCATTGCAAGAAAGATCAATCTAGCAGGCCAAACCAAACTGATAATTCAAAGAGATTTGCAAAGATAAACCAATCATACATAAAAGAATTTAGCGAAGATTCAAACATTGTTCATAGATAAACTTGATCATCAACCCACAACTCATCGAATCTCGACAAACACATCGCAAAAGAAGATTACATCGAATAGATCTCCAAGAGAATCGAGGAGAACTTTGTATTGAGATCCAAAGAGAGAGAAGAAGCCATCTAGCTACTAGCTATGGACCCGAAGGTCTGAAGTAAACTACTCACACATCATCGGAGAGGCCATGGAGTTGATGTAGAGGCCCTCCGAGATCAATGCCCTCTCCGGCGGAGCTCCGGAAAAGGCCCCAAGATGGGATCTCTTGGATACAGAAGGTTGCGGCGGTGGAATTAGGTTTTCATGGTGCTCCTGGATGTTTGCGGGGTACGTAGATATATATAGGAGGAAGAAGTAGGCCGGTGGAGCAACGAGGGGCCCACCAGGGTGGAGCGCGCGCCCAGGGGGTGGGCGCGCCCCCTGCCTCGTGGCCTCCTCGATTGATTCTTGACGTCCACTCCAAGTCTCCTAGATCACATTTGTCCCAAAAATAACGCTCCTGAAGGTTTCATTCCGTTTGGACTCCGTTTGATTTTCCCTTTCGACGAAACTCTAAAATAGGCAAAAAAAGCAATTTGGTCTTGGAACATCCCAAATTTTCAAATTAGAATGTTAAACATTAGATCATCACTGCATATCATATTTTATTTGCTTGTGGTTTGATCCTAAAAATTCTACGCAACTCAAGGACCCTCGGAGAGAGTTGGGGATTTCGTTATTTTCATATTTGAGTTTTCTCAAATTTTGAAAATAGGATCATTTGATTTTATTTATTTTATCTTTAATTATTTCTATTATAAAAATATGAGAGAGGGAATAAAATGACTTTCCCAAAATAAAGAAATGTTGAGGATTTAATAATAAAATCAAATAAGATATTATTTCGGAGTTTTCTCGCTATTTTATTTGAATTTAGGAAAAATGCGTGTTTTTCAAAATTGCATTTAGGCCCCAAATAAATGTTCATCTAGACCGGCTTGATTTTAGAAGTCGGGAAATTTATTTCGAGATTTTTGGAGTCTGTTTAGTATTTCTTTTATTGGTTTTTCGGCGCGTAATTATTTATTAAAAAAACGCGGAACCGACTTTGGGCCGTGTTCGGCCAGGACTCCGTCCGGCCGGCCTTTATAAGCCGGGGAGCCCAGCCCGAGCCGCCCCAAACCCTAGCGCCCGACGCCGCTGCCGCGAGCCGCCGCCGCCGC
>NC_041392.1:176366335-176374378 GCF_002162155.2 Triticum dicoccoides
GGAGCCCGCCGTCGCCGACACCGGAGCCGCCGCCACCGCCGACCCCGCTGCCCCGCCGAGGTTGACCCCGCCCCGCCGCCGGCGGTTTTCCTCGAGAAAACCGTTCGGTTTTCCGCCGGCTTTTCGTTTGGTTTTTTTAGATCCTCTTTTTAGATCGGTTTTTTTCGATTTAGTTTATTTAGCGAGCGTTCGCTCGTTCGTTCGTTTTAACGAACGCGTTCACCGTTTAGTTCCAGAAAACGAACGTTCGTTCGTTAATCTGTTCGTCGTTTTTCTTTTTCTCGGATTTTCCGCAATTATTTCTGATCGCGATTTCTGATCCGGTTTTCGTTCTAGTATAACTTTTCGCTCGTTTATCGGAATCAGGCGATTCAAGTGCCTGGAGTTTCGTCTCGAAACCCTCTTTCCGTTTAACCAACTCAAACAAGTTTTTGCTTCTGTAAAATTTGACCTAGATCCAGATTAGTTAACGAAGTTTGTTTCTTTCGCCGTTTGACTTTCGTTGCTTCGTTCGATTTGATTCTTTTTGCAAACCGGAGTTCTTAAGTTGAAATTTCCGGTTAGATCTCTTATTTGAGTTTTACCTGTGAATTAGATGAGTGCTTATTGTGTGCTTGTTTGCTTGCGATAGAGTACCCGGAGTGCGCCGCTTGCTACTTTGAATCTCTAGGTTTCGCGGATCATCAGCAAGGCAAGTAACACTTTGGTCGTACCTCTTTACTACCCAGTTTTATTGCATTAGATCAATCCTCAAACATTGCATGATTAGGATCTAATAAAATTGTGGGTTTTGGGAAGTAGATGAGGTAGTACCTATTTCCTGTTTTATTATGAAACCTTTGGGAGTTACTTCTACGTTTGCTTATATCGCCATGCTATGCTAGTAGATGTGGATTGGGTGAGTGTATCCATGACAGATGTGAGATTGTTAAATTAATGGTTTATTTAAGGTGGAAACTTGAACACACATCTGGGTGGATTGAGGCACCTGGGTATTCCAGCGATTGCCTGTTTTCTTTATGGACCGCCACCCAGGCTCAAAGGGATCATGAGATTATTCATACTAGAAACTTCGATGTGCAGCCACAAGCTACTATGGGCTCTAGCATAGTTGACTAAGTCGTGCGAACTCTTACATTGGTAGAATAGCAGATGTAGGGGATGTAGGTTGGTATAGTATACCCGTTCGTAAGGTGCTAGCGCTTCTGAAAGACTATGTCTCGGTCATCCGTTTCTCAAACATCATGTAGTGCGAGAATCCCAATGGAGGAGATCAATTCTTGTGGGGAAAAGTGCGCAAACCTCTACAGAGTGTATAAACTAACCATGGTCAGCCGTGTCCCTGGTTATGGATGTCTTGAGTATCTAGTACTTGGATTATCATGTGAATCTCATCATGTTACTCTAATTAATATTGTTGGGTTTTAATGATGATGCTTAATTGGGATTGAGAGAGTGTCTACAATCTCAATGTTTAACAACTACCATGACAGTTAAATAAAATTTATTCCTTTGCAATAGGGAAAATTGGCTTTATGCAAAAACTGTAACCATAGAGCTTTCCACCAACCATATATGCATGTAGTATAGCCTTATTCTTTCATTACCCTCTATGTGTTACATTGCCAGCATATTCCATGTACTGACCCATTTTCGGGCTGCAACGTTCATGTTGCAGACTTTTCAGACGATGAGTAAGGTGCCTTTAGGTCGTGGTTCTATACTCAGTGATGCTGTTGGAGTTGATGGACTCACTTATCTTCCAAGCCTTCCGTTGTTATCGTTATTAGATGGCCTTAAGCCATATTTATTGCAATAGGTTCTCTTTTGAGACATTCGATGTAATAAGTGTGTGATTGCTACTCTGTTATAAATCCTTCAAGTACTGTGTGTGTCAGCATTACTGATCAGGGATGACACTGAAGCACAGAGATCAGACTGGTTGAGGTCTAGTCGCTACAAGATGGTATCAAAGCACACGCTGACTGTAGGACACGACCACTAAGCTAAAGCCCTAGATCACTACTCACTCTTCTCATCTCTGACTCCTTATCTTCTCTACTCTTTTAGGATGGCGGATGCAAGGAACAAGTTTACACAACCGGATGAAGATACACCCTTTGGACATCACTTGAAGGAAGTCACTAGATATCTAAACATCGGAGTACCAAGCTTCACCGGAACCTACAACACCACTTTACCTGAAGAGGAGCGCTGGGTGATTCAAGTTCAAGTTCCAGGAAGGACGTTCATGCCAGTCACTGAGCCCATAGAGTTTTCCTTTGATGCACCAACTTGGAGTCTAGGAAAGAGCATGGCAGCTCACATCGCCATGGGACGTATTGGAGAAGTTTACCGCAATGATCTCAAGGATACTATCTACCAGATTTGTGGGCGCCGAGATGAGCACTGGGAGATGATCACCACCAAGAAGGATAGATCAATCGTAGCTTTTATTCAGGAGTTAAACCAGCACATTCGACGTTAGAAGAACCAGATGTGCGCATACTTGATAGATCTGAAGAAGGCGAGGACAAGAATCACGGAGCTGGAGGAAGAACTCAAGGCTACACGTGAAGATTATGAGGAGGAAATCGCCGTACTAGTGGAGAAGAATGACGACCTGATCAAGAAGATCGGAATATTCATGGGAGACCCTACACACCAGTAGAAGAAGACGAAGAATCCAAGGAGATTCGCCCGGAAGACTACATCATCATCGCGACACCGACTCGGACCCAGACGATAGTGATGATGACTATGTTGATGAAGCTGGAGTAGATATCATGGAGTCTGCAACCGAAGAATATTTCTAGTAGACCACCCCATCAGTAGTAGTATTCCACCATGTAAATAGAGTAGTCCGAGCACTTTTGCAATAGTTAGACCGATTGTATGCCCTTGTTTGATTGAATGAAGTGATTTGTTTGCTTTTGCCTCATGTGCATATGGGTAGTGCTTTCTCTCTAGACCTCTCTCTATTCTTAAATCTCATCTTTTCTAAACCCATCAGATGCCTCCGAGATGTGACCCTGGATTTACCTTCCCACCGGAGCTCACTCAGTTGATCCAGCAGCAGAATACGTTGATGCAGTTGCTAGTCCAGAATCAGAATCAGGGGAACAACAACAACAACAACCCATCACCGCCACCACCTCTTGATCACTTAACCTGTTTTCTTAGGCTGAATCTGTTGGTGTTCTCTAGTAGCACCGAGCCTATAGTAGCAGATGATTGGCTCCGCGATATTGGAAGGGAGTTAACCACTATAGGATGTACTGATGCTGAGAAGGTGCGCTTTGCCGCACATCAGTTGGATGGACCAGCAGCATCATGGTGGGAAAATTACACCGTCACCTACCCTATAGCCATGGTGACATGGGACCATTTTCAGTAGGCTTTCCGTACTGCCCATGTTTCAGCAGGAGCTATGGCCATGAAGAAGCGTGAGTTTCGCAACTTGCACCAAGGAGGACGGACAGTTAGTCAGTATGTGGATGACTTTAGTAAGCTAGCATGTTATGCCCAGATGACGTGGCTACGGATGCAGCTAAGCAGGAGAAGTTTATGGAAGGACTGAATGATGAGTTGAGCATGCAGTTGATGGTAGCAAGCTTCAACAACTACCAGGAGTTGGTAGATCGTGCTCTTATGATTGAAGGGAAGCAGCAATAGATTGAAAATCGTAAGTGGAAGTATGGACAAGGGAAGTACAATTCTGGAGCGCAGCAGAAGCCACGTTTTACCCCTAAACCGGGAGGACCTTTTCAGCATACCCACGGGGGAGGAAGCTCGCACAATCATAATGGCCCCAAGAATGGTAATGGGAATGGAAGAAGCAACGACCAGAACCGTACCAACCCATCAACACCAGCCAAGAGAGAGCCAAGTCACTTGCTTTAAGTGTTAGAACACTGGACATTATGCCAATGAATGTCCTGAATCCCAGAATGGAAATGGTAACGGAAGCTCTGGGAAGAAGCTGAACCCTTTCAATAGGGGACAGGTGAACCACGTTAACATGGAGGAGGTTGAAGCTCAGCCAGATGCAGTAATAGGTAAGTTTTTGGTTAAGTCATTTACCGCACTCGTTCTTTTTGATACTGGTGCATCGCATTCATACATCTCAATGGGGATTTGTAGATAAGTATAAACTGCCAACCCAAGCCCTTAGGTCACCCATGCTAGTAACCTCGCCTGGAGCAGAGTATATAGCTAGTCTGTGGTGTGATCGGTTACCATTAAGGATTGGTAACTATGTATTTCCCTCGGACCTAATAGTATTGGAATATCAAGGATTGGATGTGATATTAGGCATGGATTGGTTATCGAAGTATGAAGGGAACATTGAATGCGCCAGTAAGTCAATTTTGCTTACAACGCCAGAAGGAAGAAGAATCAAGTATGTATCCTGGCATGTGCCTAAGAGGACTCAAGTAAATTCCCTAACAGGGGTTGTACAGGAGGAAGTACCAGTGGTGAAGGATTTCCCTGACGTATTTCCAGAGGAGTTCCAGGCATGCCACCGGATAGAGATATTGAGTTTTTGATTGAACTTTTGCCAGGCATAGGGCCAATATCTAAGAGACCATACAGGATGCCCGCAAAGGATTTGGAGGAGATTAAGAAGCAGATTAAAGAGTTACTGGATAAAGGTTATATTCGCCCAAGTTCTTCGCCTTGGGGATCGCCAGTACTTCTAGTGGAGAAAAAGGATAGATCGTTAAGGATGGTTGTTGATTATCGAGGATTGAATGAAGTAATAATCAAGAACAAGTACCCACTACCGATGATCAATGATCTGTTTGATCGATTGCAAGGAGCTAAGGTATTTTCCAAGATCGATCCGCGATCAGGATACCATCAGTTGAAGATTCGAGAACAGGATATACCTAAGACGGCTTTTACCACCAGGTACGGGCTGTACGAGTATACCGTTATGTCATTTGGTCTGACTAACGCACCTGCCTATTTTATGAACATGATGAACAAAGTGTTTATGGAGTTTTTGGATAAGTTCATCGTAGTGTTCATTGATGATATTCTGGTTTACTCGAAGAATGAAGAGGAGCATAAGGAGCATTTGCGTTTGGTACTTGAGAAGCTCAGAGAACATCAATTATATGCCAAGTTTAGCAAATGTGAGTTTTGGTTGAAGGAAGTTGGATTCTTCGGACACGTTATATCCGTAGAAGGTATAGCAATAGATCCCACCAAGGTTGTCACTATGAAAAACTGGGAAGCCCCAACAACAGTTGGAGAAATCCGGAGTTTTCTTGGACTTGCAGGATACTACCGGAGATTCATTGAAAAATTCTCAAAGATTGCGAAGCCTATGACGGAGTTGTTGAAGAAGGATACCAAGTTCATATGGACTAAGGAATGTGAGGCCAGTTTCCAGGAGTTGAAGAAACGTTTGGTTACATCACCAGTGTTGATTTTGCCGGATCAGAACAAGGATTATGAGGTGTATTGCGACGCTTCACGTCGAGGACTTGGAGCAGTGCTTATGCAGGAGGGAAGAGTTGTTTCGTATGCCTCACGACAGCTTAAGCCTCATGAGTTGAATTATGACACGCATGATTTGGAGTTAGCAGCCGTAGTGCATGCATTAAAGACTTGGAGACATTTTCTCATTGGAAACCATTGTGAGGTGTACACGGATCACAAGAGTTTGAAGTATATTTTCACCCAGAAGGAGCTAAATCTCAGGCAAAGGAGATGGTTGGAGCACATCAAGGATTATGACATGAGATTGCATTATCATCCCGGAAAGGCTAATATAGTAGCCGATGCGCTGAGCCGTAAAAGCCATGTCAACACACTAATGACGGGAGATTTACCGAAGGAGTTAGCCGAGGACCTCCGTGAGCTATGTTTGGAGATAGTTCCGAGAGGCTATGTAGCAGCATTGGAGATTCAGTCTACTTTGATGGATAAGATCAGAGAAGCTCAGAAGACTGGCAAGGAGGTTGCCGCTATAAAGGAGAAAATGAGCAAAGGAAAAGTTAAAGGATTTCATGAGGATGAGCACGATACCCTATGGTTTGAAGATCGTGTTTTTGTGCCCAATGACCCCGAGATCAGGAAGTTAATTCTGCAGGAGGCCCATGATTCATCATATTCGATTCACCCAGGAAATACCAAGATGTATTTGGACTTGAAGGATACTTTCTGGTGGACCGGAATGAAGAAGGATATTGCGGAGTATGTAGCAGTTTGTGATGTATGTCAGAGAGTAAAGGCAGAGCATCAGAAGCCAGCAGGATTGTTACAGCCATTGCCGATACCCGAATGGAAGTGGGATAAGCTAGGCATGGATTTTATTATGGGATTGCCCAGAACTCGTTCAGGCTATGACTCGATTTGAGTTGTAGTCGATCGTTTGACAAAGGTAGCTCATTTCATCCCAGTGAAGGCTACCTACACCAGTGCTAAGTTGGCAAAGATATAGATGACCAGAATTGTATGTCTGCATGGAGTTCCAAGGAGCATTGTATCAGATAGAGGAACCAGTTTACCTCAATGTTCTGGAATCAGTTGCACGAAACTTTGGGTACCAGGCTAGAGTTCAGCACAGCTTTTCATCCACAGACAGATGGACAGAGCGAGAGAGTCAATCAGATTTTGGAGGATATGCTAAGAGCTTGCGTGCTAGATTACGGATCTAGTTGGGACGACAATTTGCCATATGTAGAGTTCTCTTACAACAACAGTTATCAATCCAGCTTGAAGATGGCCCCTTTCGAAGCCTTGTACGGAAGGAGGTGCAGGACCCCATTGTCGTGGGATGAAGTTGGAGACCGCCAGTTGTTTGGACCGGATTTGATTAATGAGTCTGAACAAAAGGTGAAATTGATTCACGATAGGCTCAAGGTAGCCCGGTCCAGGTAGAAGAGCTATGCAGATTCTAAACGCAAGGAGACAGCTTACAAAGTCGGAGACCGAGTTTATCTTCGAGTATCTCCACTTCGAGGAGTTAAGCGCTTTGGAGTTAAGGGAAAGTTAGCGCCACGTTTTGTAGGACCATACAAGGTTTTGGAGCGTATGGGAGAAGTAGCCTACAAGTTGGAATTGACCAAAGGATTGTCAGGAGTTCACGATGTATTCCATGTTTCCCAGTTGAAGAAGTGCCACACAGAGATGGCTGGTATACCGCTGAGAGATACAGTGCCGCTGGAAGCGATTCAGTTGGACAGTGATTTGACCTATGAGGAGAAACCAGTCAAGATTCTTGAGTATGCCAGCCGAGTCACCCGCAGCAAGGTTATCAAGTTTTGCAAAGTTCAGTGGAGCCACCACACCGAGGATGAAGCCACCTGGGAGCGAGAGGAAGATCTACTGAAGGACCACCCTCACCTATTTTCTAGCCAACCCGAATCTCGAGGGCGAGATTCATCTTAAGGTGGGTAGGTTTGTAACATCCCAAATTTTCAATTTGGAATGTTATACATTAGATCATCACTGCATATCATATTTTATTTGCTTTTGGTTTGATCCTAGAAATTCTACGCAACTCGAGGACCCTCGGAGAGAGTTGGGGATTTCGTTATTTTCATATTTGAGTTTTCTCAAATTTTGAAATTAGGATAATTTGATTTTATTTATTTTATCTTCAATTATTACTATTATAAAAATATGAGAGAGGGAATAAAATGACTTTCCCAAAATAAAGATATATTGAGGATTTAATAATAAAATCAAATAGGATTTTATTTCGGAGTTTTCTCGCTATTTTATTTGAATTTAGGAAAATGCGCGTTTTTCAAAATTGCATTTAGGCCTCAAATAAATGTTCGTCTAGATCGGCTTGATTTTACAAGTCGAGGAAAATTTATTTAGGGATTTTTGGAGTCCGTTTAGTATTTCTTTTATTTGTTTTTCTGCGCGTAATTATTTATTTAAAAAAACGCGGAACCGACTTTGGGCCGTGATCGGCCAGCACTCCGTCCGGTTGGCCTTTATAAGCCGGGAGCCCAGCCCGAGCCGCCCCAAACCCTAGCGCCCGATGCCGCCACCGCGCCGCCGCTGCCGCGAGCCGCC